>NC_057808.1:34462261-34729125 GCF_018294505.1 Triticum aestivum | reverse complement strand
CTTAGGGGGGGGGGAGTGTGTACGCCTATGATGGAGTGAGGGATTATGGTACTTAGGGGGGGAGTGTGTACGCCTATGATGGAGTGAGGGATTATGGTACTTAGGGGGGGTGCGTGTCACATAGAGAGAGAACAAGGGCGGAGAGTGTTGGATGGGTCTATATGTAGCGCGAGCGAGACATGTGTATGTGTGAACCAGGGAGATATAAAGTTTGAGAGAGATAGAGGAGCCCCAGTAAGGCTGAGTGGTGCGTCAGATAGCTGAGAGGGGGAAAGAGATATTCCATCCGCTCGATAATGCAGTGCATGTAAATTTTTTTAGAAGTCGAACTTTGGAAACATTGATCAGGTTTACACAAATGTTATTTATATCTACAATACCAAAGATACATCATATGAAACTACATCTCATGATGAATCTAATGGTATATGTTTGTCGTTCTAGATGTAAATGTTTTTCTCCATGTACATGGTCAAACTTTGTGATGTTTGACTTTTCAATAAATCTATATGCTATGGACCGAAGAGAGTGCCTAAGTCGAGAGAGATCAAGTGCGTGTGAAGGAGAATGAGTGAGTGTGCAAAAAGAGTATGTGTGTGAAAGAGAAAGGGACAACAAATGATAAATTAGAGAGAGAGAGAGTGTTTTTTCGTTTCTTATGCAAACATATCACGCATGCATCTCCGAGATAGAAAAGCGAGGTGAGGAGATACACGAAGATAGCTAGTGCGTGATTGTTTGCAACGGAGAGAGACACCCCTATAGCACATGTCCAATAGAGGTCTAGCCAACAAGGAACAAAGGTCGAGAGGGACACATGGAGAACATGGACGCATGGGGAGGGAGAGAGGGTGTGTTTGTGATAGAGAGATCCCCTCGAGATCGTGAGGGGACTTATATGGGTGGGAGATCGAGGGAGGTGCGTGCGAGATAGAAAGATGCCCCGAGAGAAATCGAGATAGACCATGCACATGTTTGTGATGGAGACTAAGATTAGCTAGTCATATACATATAGGGGGGGACTGCGTGTGCCTACATTTGAGTGAGAGACCATCATACTTGGCTAGGCATGAGATTGTGTGTGTGTGCGTGTGAGATGGAGAGAGAACGAGGGAGAGAGATAAAGTTTTAGATGGGTCTATCGAGTGCGAGTGAGATATGCATGTTTATGTGTGACCCAGGTAGATGGAGAGTTTGAGAGAGAGAGGGAAGAGCTCTGAGACGACAGAGTGGTGCGTGAGAGAGTTACGGGCAACGAGCCAAGGAATTTGTGTGCGTATAATGAGTGCACCCAAGATATTTAGCTTGGACTAGAGAATCATACATAGTGTGCGAGAGAGACCTATAGATGGAGTATATATGCATGCGAACTAGAAAGATCCCCCCCCCACACACAAAGAGAGAGAGAGGGAGAGACAGAGAGAGACGGAGAGAGAGGGACCAACAAGGTTTGTGTGTTGGATGTGTGCGACAAAATTGAAGATTGTCGACGAGAGAGAGAGAGAGAGAGAGGGAGGGAGAGAGAGAGAGAGCAGGAGTCCGGGAGAGGGAGAGGTCACGTTTTATGCATCAAAGACTGATATAAACCATGTTTCCATAAAAACTTGCATTCAAATATTCAAATTGGAGAACATGTTGTCTGCAATCCACACATGAATGTAGATATGCGTATATCAAACAAGTTCATTAATTTGACTCTCAACATGATCATGGAGTACTATAATACTGTACAACATGCTACTCGATTGAGGTGTTTAATTTTTGATTTAGTTCACTATTTTGACCTGGTGAATGAGCTATTTCATTGAATCGAGATATTTAATTTTGGGTTTGATTCCCGTTTTTGAGTGGGTCAACTATTTATCATATAGTAAATCGCTAGCAACGAGCATGTAAAAACACATTACTCCCGAGCATCATCTCTCCATCTAAAAAAGAAGTGGCAAGCTAATATTTCAAAATTTGATTCGAATCGACTTGGTAAGGTAGACGTGGATGCTCGTTCTCCCAAAATTTGAACGAACCGTTAAACACCCTCTACTCGGTGGAATTCGCCAAGCAAATAAATGGGAGACGCGAAATTACCGGCCTATGTGGGACACGCATCAATTGGCCCGTTGTACATCGAGGGTAGGTTCGTAACTTCATCCAAGGGCGCCTTCTCCTCGGCCGAAATGACATGTGCCGAATAATTCATAAACCATGGTCAGCAAAACACCCTCTCCTCGCCCGAAATAGCTCGTGCCCATTGTTTCAAAACACGCTCTCCTCGCCCGAAATCACTCGCGCCCACTATATTTCAAAACACGCCCTCCTCACCCGAAATCGTTCGCGCCCACTATACTTCAAAACACGCCCTCCTCGCCCGAAATCGCTCGCGCCCACTATTTGGTAGAAGCAAAGTTACTCTACTATCCCCGACCCTCAGTACACAGACCCAAGCCGAGAAGCCTAAAGGCACGGGTAGAACTGTAACTCCCCCCCACATTTCAGACAAATGCGTCCGTAAGACATGGTTCCCCCTCCCAATTCCCCATTCATACCTCGTGGGTGCCAAATCACCTTCTCCCCGAAAGCTCCCTTCTCCTGAGCCGCGAAACCTCAGCCCCTCCTCCATGGCGCTCCCACCGCACCAAATTCACAGCCGCCCTCCTCTCTAATCCCGGTGACGCTGTCCATTTGCCTTCATGCACTAGGCCGTGTGCCTCTTACTCCATGCTGCCGGAGCTGCCTCTACGACGATCGCGTGAACCATACCGGAGCCGACTCACCCCCGCCATTGTTCATGGCGTCGGAGCGGCTCCAACTTTGGACCCGTCCAGAGCCCCGGCGCTGCTTCCCCATAGCCGTCGACCATCATGACATCTCTACTTCCCTGCCGCCGGTAGCCACCGCAACCGCGCCGGCCTCACCGACTAGGCAGCTGGAGCTGCCTACTTCACCGGGCCGCTAGATAGGTCGCACCCTCATCTCAAATCACTTTATTTAGGCGTCAGTTGTCTGAATTTTTATTCTGGGCCAATCGATTCCCAATGGGAAGCAGCACCCCTCGAGCCGGCGGAGCTCCTAGGCTGCCGGTTGGCTGGTGTCTAACGTAAGGGTGCGGGGGCGCAAGTTCGCCGCAGAAGCAGTGCTTAGATGGCTATCTTAGAGTTGCGTGGGTTGAAGGTACTGCCGCCGCCGGATCTGGATGTCGACGATTCTTTGTGGATTGGCTCGGGGGCGGCGCAACCACGGCAGTGCGATGGGGCGGGGTGGGTGGTTTTGGTCGGGGCCACGGACGGCGGAGGCAGGCTGCTCTGCCGGTGGTCGCTGGCTCTTCGGGGAAGATTCCGAATAGTGTCAGCCGGGAGGCACAAGACGGCCATCAAGCCATCCGGCGTAGATCGGACAATACCAAAATAAAATAAAATCATGTGACGCCAATTTAGTCTTCAGTCAACAGACGTGTGACCACTCTCGTACCTTGCTGTCGATCTCTTAGGGTATTTCTTCAGATCAGAGAGATGTGTCGTTCTTAACATTATGCGTTTTCTACATCTTCAGCCACACTGTCTTCCGACTCACCGCAGCTGCTCCAATAAGGGAAGCATGCACCAAAAGGGAGCTATAGTCCCCACTCAACAATTCCCTGCATCGAATGCGCGTGCCCGACATGGACAGCCACAACAACTGCAGGGCCATCGACAAGTCAGCAAATGATGCTCACTCCTATGGATGGCGGCCAGATAGGTTGTACCCTCATCTTACTTGTGTGCAACATTTATGGCTTTGTTATTCATCTAAGCATTGAAAATAGATTATCACATTTCACTGTATATTCATGCTGATCTCTTACGGGTCTTGTTCAGGAGTTAACGTTGTTCCATAGTTCAGCTAAGAGACTTGTTCTTTAGGTAACGTTGTTCCATAGTTATCATCCATTAGCCAATGCTATCCCACAGGCTGGTGATTATAGTATTATACCACTTCTAGTATAACCTATGTTGTTCCTTAATACTTTTGTGTGCCATCTACTTAATCTCAAGTACAAACGATACATATTCTGTATCTTTCATATGTGTTCTCCCTTTAGTTTTTGAGACCTGTTGCTGCTAGTTAACCCTAGTCCTACTATTTATGTCGTCTCCTACAGGCACTCATTACATAAATCTAACTACTAGTCATCTTCCATGCATGTCAGATATAATTGCACACACTGATTTATCCACAAGAACCTCACGGAGCAATGTAACGGCCAACAAACTTGACATCAATGATACCAAATATGATGGAACATGTAAAGGCAGTTCTTCACAAGACTTGCAGAAAGATGATGAATCCTATTCACCCCATAAGGTCCTTTCTCTAACTTGGCCCTTGATATGGGTACAACATGCATATAATGTCCTGGAGTGCATCTACTCTGTTGCAATGCCTTGTGCTTAGCCTGCTGATCATGCATGTAAATATGGCATGCCTTCCTGTTTCTCAGTACCTATTCCATTCATGATAACATGTTTTCAAATTCAAGTACTGTCATTCTACTCTATCGCAATGCCATATGCTTAGTTTGGACATCATGCTTCTCAATATCTTATGCATTGTTATTCATCAGTATGTACTTCATCTGTCTACCATACCATGTTTTTTTACATTGAAGTGCTGTTCTAGTGGTCTCTTGCAATGCCATCTTAGTTTCCCAATCATACACGCATATGTTGCCTTAGTGTTTTTCTGTATGTATTCCGCTAGCATACAGTTTTACATTCAAGTAGTGTTTTTTACACTGTTGTCCTGTCGTATCCCTAGCTCTTACATCATACTCCCTCCGTCCGGATTACATGTCGCGGAAATGGATAAAACTGGATGTATCTAGAGCTGAAATACGCCTAGACCCATCCATTTATTTCTGGATGGAGGGAATACATGTCAATATGTCATGCCTTTCTATTCTTCAGTACCTATTCCATCTCTGTTGTAGCATGTTTTATAATTGAAGCACCATTCTTCTATATAAGGCATGCAAGACGAAGACGTCTATGTTAGAATTTGAAGGGTTACAAACCAGGTCTTTGCAAAAGATCCAAACGCCAGGAGATAATAAACCAACTCCAGTTTTCATAGATACTGCTCCAGGACAGAGAAACCCAACTCCCACTGATAATAAGCACACTCCAGTGGCCAAAGAACTAGTCCGCTCCAGTCCAGCAAAAATATGTCAACTCCATTCTAAGAAGCGTGTGCGTATCCTCGCATCATGAAATTTTATAGCATTCTGATCATATTTTCTGTTTCTTACCCATCTTTCTTTTAGAAAATAAGCCTAAATGATAGAAGAATTTCTGCACTGGGATCGTATTCGAGGAAACTATCTTGCGGGAATTCTCTGTGCTCCAATGCTGATGTAAGTACCTGTTGAATATCACTATATTTTTACATCAGCATGTATTTTGTTAATCAGCATGAATCCAACCTTTATTTGATCTAAATTTAGTTGTAGCAAAATGTATAATTAAAGGCGACAATGTTGATTTTTGTAAGGAAAACTGCCTGGTAGTTTTGCATACTGAGCTGCATGAGTTTACAATCTCATATCATGCACATTACTGAATAGTAGTGCTGCTCTGGTTGCCCATTCATTCATTCATTCATTGTGTCAATGTTGCTTTCGTATTACCTTACCTGGCTAATGATAGCTATGCCATATTGTGTTAATTTGGTGTAGGCTGCTGTGGTCTGGTTGCCCAAATGTTCGTTGTGTCAATGTTGCTTTCCTATTATCTGACCTAGCCAATGATAGCAATGCTAGTGTGTTAATTTGGTGCAGGCTGCTGAAGATAAGAAGACAAACTCTGAAAACAGCAAGGCAACCCCATTGTTTCTTTCCAATAAATCAAGGCCAAGTAATATGGTAATAACTCTTGATTAATCTGTTCGGTTCCCCTCCTAATTTATGTTATGATGCCGTGGTCAAGACACTCTCCACTATCAATAATACAAGCCTGCCAAAACCGCCATCTGAATCTGTTCAGTTTCCTCTGTCTCGAATACCATGGAAAAAATGTATGTTTGTGAACCAATTAATGGCTGAAGCAATGATGGAAATGGTGGAGGAACCAGAGGTGCACATTCGTGCGCAACAACAACTGATCAATGTTTTCAGAGACAGTGTAGCAAAGCAGCAAGAACTTGCCCACATGCTTATGGGCGTCATCCGCGCTGAGGTTGCAGATTGTGATGTTGTAGATCGTTAGGTTCTGTTCATTTATTTGCACTAGCATCAATCTTTGATTGCCCAGTGGATGTAATTTCCTGTAATATATGCTGGATGTGCAACGTGTTTTCCCGTATGCCGTACCTTTGCTTGATCGGTTTTGGTCCTGTGCATAATTGCTCGTCGTAATGGGCTCAAATTATCTAATTGGGCCTAAAGACATGTATGAACTTTAGTGGGCCCATTAAGTTAATGGGCCATTACCAGGCCGAAAGTTAATGGTCGGCCCTCTTACCTCCCGGGTCGTTAACAGGCCGACATCGAAGTGGGCAACAGGTGGGCCCATTTGATTGCACGGGCCGTTAACAGGCTGTTACTAAGGCTGGGCTACATATGGCTGATAACCCACAAGTATAGGGGATCAATTGTAGCATCTTTCGATAAGTAAGAGTGTCGAACCCAATGAGGAGCTAAAGGTAGAACAAATATTCCCTCAAGTTCTATCGACCACCGATACAACTCTGCGCACGCTTAACGTTCGCTTTACCTAGAACAAGTATGAAACTAGAAGTACTTTGTAGGTGTTGTTGGATAAGTTTGCAAGAATATAAAGAGCGTGTAAAAAAAATCTAGGGGCTGAATAGATGAAGACACAACTAAGTTAGTTTTAGTAGAGAGCTTTTTTGTCACACAAGAAAGTTATTTGTCCCTAGGCAATCGATAACTAGACAGGTAATCATTATTGCAATTTCATATGAGGGAGAGGCATAAGCTAACATACTTTCTCTTCTTGGATCATATGCACTTATGATTGTAACTCTAGCAAGCATCCGCAACTACTAAAGATCATTAAGGTAAAACCCAACCATAGCATTAAAGCATCAAGTCCTGTTTGTCCCATACGCAACAACCCCCTTACTCGGGTTTGTGTTTCAGTCACTCACGCAACCCACTATAAGCGAATCATGAACGTATTGCAACACCCTACAGCAGGAATCCCTCACGCTTGCGCGACATGGAGAGCACCATAGGACAGCACCAATAATAAAACATGCAACTCAAAGCAATCACGATCATCAATTAACCCATAGGACAAAACGGATCTACTCAAACATCATAGGATACCCATACATCATTGGGAAATAATATATAGCGTTGAGCACCATGTTTAAGTAGAGATTACAGCGGGTAAAAGAGGGGTTACACCGCTGCATAGAGGGGGGAAGAGTTGGTGATGATGGCGGTGAAGTTGTTGGTGTAGACTGCAGTGATGATGATGGCCCTGGCGGTGTTCCGGCGCCACCGGAAGAGAGGGGGAGAGGGCCCCCTTCTTCTTCTTCTTCTTCCTTGACCTTCTCCCTAGATGGGAGAAGGGTTTCCCCTCTGGTCCTTGGTCTCCATGGCATGGGAGGGGCGAGAGCCCCTCCGAGCTTGGATCTGTCTCTCTGTCTCTCTCTGTTTCTGCGCTCTCAGATCTGGCCTTTCACCGTTTCTTTTATAGCCGGAGATCCGTAATTCCGATTGGGCTGAATTTTGGACACGATCTCTATCCAGATATTAGCTTTCTTGAGGCGAAAGAAGGGCTCCAATCGCCTTACGGGGTGTCCACGAGTGTTAGGGGCAAGCCTGCCCCTGGGGCGCCCCCCTGCCTCGTGGCCCCCTCAGGCATCGTCTCGCGTTGATTCTTCTTCCCAAAAATCATAAATATTCCAAAAAATGTCCGTCAGTTTTTATTCGTTTGGACTCCGTTTGATATGGATTTTCTGCGAAACAAAAAACATGCAACAAACAGGAACTGGCACTGGGCACTAGATCAATATGTTAGTCCCAAAAATAGTATAAAAAGTTGCCAAAAGTATATGAAAGTTGTATAATATTGGCATGGAACAACCAAAAATTATAGATACGACGGAGACGT
Source organism: Triticum aestivum (assembly GCF_018294505.1). Taxonomy (NCBI): domain Eukaryota; kingdom Viridiplantae; phylum Streptophyta; class Magnoliopsida; order Poales; family Poaceae; genus Triticum; species Triticum aestivum. The sequence continues at coordinate 34,721,011 of NC_057808.1, read as the reverse complement.
ATCAGCATCCCCAAGCTTAATTCCTGCTCGTCCTCGAGTAGGTAAATGATAAAAAAGATAATTTTTGATGTGGAATGCTACCTAGCATAATCTTGATCACATAATCTAATCATGGCATGAATATTAAGACACGAGTGATTCAAAGCAATAGTATATCATTTGACATTAAGACAATAATACTTCAAGCATAGTAACCAAGCAATTATGTCCTCTCAAAATAACACAGCCAAAGAAAGCTCATCCCTACAAAATCATATAGTTTGGCCATGCTTCATTTTCGTCACACAAAATGCTCCCATCATGCACAACCCTGATGACAAGCCAAGCAATTGGTTCATACTTTTTAACGCGCTCCAGCTTTTTCAACCCTCACGCAATACATGAGCGCAAGCCATGGATATAGCACTACAGGTGGAATAGAATATGATGGTGGAGGTTGTGTGGAGAAGACAAAAAAGGAGAAAGTCTCACATCGACGCGGCTAATCAACGGGCTATGGAGATGCCCATCAATTGATGTCAATGTGAGGAGTAGGGATTGCCATGCAACGGATGCACTAAGAGCTATAAGTGTATGAAAGCTCAAACTGGAAACTAAGTGGCTGTGCATCCAACTTGCTTGCTCATGAAGACCTCGGGCATTTGAGGAAGCCCGTTATCGGAATATACAAGCCAAGTTCTATAATGAAAATTCCCACTAGTATATGAAAGTGATAACTCAAGAGACTCTCTATATGAAGAACATGGTGCTACTCTGAAGCACAAGTGTGGTAAAAGGATAGTAACATTGCCCTTTTTTTTGCGGGCTTCTTTGGCCCCTTTTTTTATTTAGGCTTCTTTGGCCCCCTTTTTTATTTAGGCTTCTTTGGGCTCTTTTTTTTGGGGGCAATGCTCTAATAATGATGATCATCACACTTTTATTTACTTACAACTCAATGTTACAACTCGATACTAGAACAAAGATATGACTCTATATGAATGCCTCCGACGGTGTACCGGGATGTGCAATGATCTAGCGTAGCAATGACATCAAAAAACGGACAAGCCATGAAAACATCATGCTAGCTATCTTACGATCATGCAAAGCAATATGACAATAAATGCTCAAGTCATGTATATGATGATGATGGAAGTTGCATGGCAATATATCTCGGAATGGCTATGGAAATGCCATGATAGGTAGGTATGGTTGAGGAAGATATAATGAGGCTTATGTGTGATAGAGCGTATCGTATCACGGGGTTTGGATGTACCGGCAAAGTTTGCACCAACTCTCAAGGTGAGAAAGGGCAATGCACGGTACCGAAGAGGCTAGCAATGATGGAAGGGTGAGAGTGCGTATAATCCATGGACTCACATTAGTCATAAAGAACTCATATAATTATTGCAAATGTTTATTAGCCCTCGAAGCAAAGTACTACTATGCATGCCCCTAGGGGGATAGATTGGTAGGAAAAGACCATCGCTCGTCCCCGACCGCCACTCATAAGGAAAGCACTCAAAGAACACCCCATGCTGTAAAATTTTCACACAACGTTTACCATACGTGCATGCTACGGGACTTGCAAACCTCAACACAAGTATTTCTCAGTTTCACAATTGCTCAACTAGCACGACTCTAATATCACCACCTTTATATCACAAAACTATTGCAAGGAATCAAACATATCATATTCAGTGATCTACAAGTTTTATATAGGATTTTATGACTAACCATGTGAATGACCAATTCCTGTCATCTCTCTAAATAGATATAAGTGAAGCAAGAGAGTTTAATTCTTTCTACAAAAGATATGCCCGCGCTCTAACAAATATAAGTGAAGCAAAAGAGCATTCTACAAATGGTGGTTTTCTATGTGAAGAGAAACAGGCAATCCAAACTTCAAAAGATATAAGTGAAGCACATGAAGCATTCTATAAAGCCATACTCAAAAGATATAAGTGAAGTGCAATGAGAATTCTATAAATCAACCATGGACTATCTCATACCAGCATGGTGCATAAAAGAAAAGTGAAAACTAAATGCAAAAGACGCTCCAAGATTTGCACATATCGCATGAACGAAACGAATCCGAAAACATACCGATACTTGTTGAAGAAAGATGGGATGCCTTCCGAGGCATCCCCAAGCTTAGACGCTTGAGTCTCCTTGAATATTTACTTGGGGTTCCTTGGGCATCCCCAAGCTTGAGCTCTTGTCTCTCCTCCTTCTCCTCATATCGAGACCTCCTCGATCTTCGAACACTTCATCCACACAAAACTCAACAGAAAGCTCGATAAGATCCGTTAGTATAATAAAGAAAATCACTACTCTAAGTACTGTTGCAAACCAATTCATATTTTGTTTTTTCATTATATCTACTGTAATATAACTTTTCCATGGCTTAATCCACTGATATAAATTGATAGTTTCATCAAAACAAGCAAGCTATGCATCAAAAACAGAATCTGTCTAAAACAGAACAGTCTGTAATAATCTGAACATTCACCATACTTATGGTACTCCAAAAATTCTTTAAAAATTAGGAAAAATAAAAAATTTGTATAGAAAGACAGTGCAAAAAGTTTCAGAACTATTTGACATTCCAGTAAAAATGTAAAATCGCGCACTACAGCCAAAGTTTCTGTCCTGCACCGTACAAACCAACAAGTATTGTAAACATCCTAAAGGCAAACCTTGGCACATTATTTTTATTATACAATGGAATTGTACAAGGGGATAATTATTTTTGTTGAAAAGTTTCTGTAATCAAGATTCACAAAGTTTCTGTGAGCATGAACAAAGTTCAAGGCTAGCTCCCACTTTAACAATGCTCGTCTTTCTCACTTTCACTTTCCTTTTTTGAAAAAGTTTTAGGTTCCCCTCTTTATTTTTTTGGTTTTAAACTTTATAAAAGCACACAACAGAAATAATTGACTCTCTAAAACTTCCGGGTTGTCTCCCTGGCAGCACTTTCTTTAAAGCCATTAAGCTAGGCATATAGTGCTCAAGCAATGAATCCACCCGGATCCCAAGGTATATCAAAGCCAATTTTAATTAACAATGATTTGTAATTTAGTAGTGAGCACGAAGTAACATATATCATGTAATGACGAAGTCTAACTCTCTTCCTATGCATAGGCATGTCATAAAAGAACAATTCATGCACACCTAGTAAAGGCCAATGGATAGTATAAACAGTTTCTTGCAATTTTATCATATGGGAAACATAGAGAGGTGGACATATAGTTCCTCTCTCATAATAATTGCAAGTAGGAGCAGCAAGCACATGCATATTATATTCATCAAAATCATCATGTGTAGTAGTAAAACGCAACCCATCAATATAATCCTTAATAAGGGCAAACTTCTCCGATATAGTGTAGTTTGGAGAATTCAAAAAGATAATAGGACTATCATGCGTGGGTGCAATAGCAACAATTTCATGTTTGACATAAGGAACTATAGCAAGTTCATCTCCATAAGCATAATTCATATTGGCATCTTGGCCACAAGCATAGCAAGCATCATCAAAAAGGGATATTTTAAAATAATCTACGGGATCATAAGAGTCATCATAGCAATCATCCTTCGGTAAGCACGAAGGGAAATTAAACAATGTATGAGTTGAAGAGTTACTCTCATTAGAAGGTGGGCACGGGTAGCTAATCCGCTCTTCCTCCTTTTGTTCTTCGCTCTCCTCATCATCTTTTTCATCCAATGAGCTCACAGTGTCATTAATTTCTTCTTCCATAGACTCCTGCAAAATATTAGTCTCTTCTTGGACAGCGGAGACTCTCTCTCAATAAAATCATCAATATCAGAATTGAATTCATAATTCTCATAGCAATATTTAAGGATAGCTAAATTTTCAGGTCTATAAACTGAATCATCAAAATTTTCACACTCTTTAAACAGAGATTCAATTTCATAAGCACCCATAAAAGCAACGAATTCTTCTATTTGTTCCACATCATAGTAATCATATATACCATTAGCATAAGAAGCCAAGGTTTTATCATCATTACATTTGCATGAAAAGGGAAGGTGTGGAGCCTTCATCCTAGAGCAACAAGTATAATCATATCTCAAGCATAGTTCCCGAGCATACCAATGCAACATATGAATTTGATCCCATAATAATTTCCTTTTTTGAGTCAAGCGATAATCCCTAAAGTATTCACATTGATCCAACATGTCTCCCATTACATAATTGAATGGGGTTTTCTCGGGATTATCAAAGTAGTACATAATATTTTTCACATAACTAGCATCGAGGATTTTAGGAGGTTCCCCATCTCCATGAGTAGCAAGTACACCTAAGTTTTTGGTATTTCGTGTTCCATATCCATAACTAAGGATAGAGAACAACTTAGACCAGCAAATAAAAATTACTTAGTGACAAAGCAAACAAGCACACACGAGAATATTCACCCCACGCTATGACTCCCCGGCAACGGCGCCAGAAAAAGGTCTTGATAACCCACAAGTATAGGGGATCAATTGTATCCTCTTTCGATAAGTAAGAGTGTCGAACCCAACGAGGAGCTAAAGGTAGAACAAATATTCCCTCAAGTTCTATCGACCACCGATACAACTCTGCGCACGCTTAACGTTCGCTTTACCTAGAACAAGTATGAAACTTGAAGTACTTTGTAGGTGTTGTTGGATAAGTTTGCAAGAATATAAAGAGCGTGTAAATAAAATCTAGGGGCTGTTTAGATGAAGACATAACTAAGTTAGTTTTAGTAGAGAGCTTTTTTGTCACACAAGAAAATTATTTGTCCCTAGGCAATCGATAACTAGATCGTTATAATTATTGCAATTTCATATGAGGGAGAGGAATAAGCTAACATACTTTCTCTTCTTGGATCATATGCACTTATGATTGGAACTCTAGCAAGCATCCGCAACTACTAAAGATCATTAAGGTAAAACCCAACCATAGCATTAAAGCATCAAGTCCTCTTTGTCCCATACGCAACAACCCCCTTACTCGGGTTTGTGTTTCAGTCACTCACGCAACCCATTATAAGCGAATAATGAAAATATTGCAACACCCTACGGCGGGAATCCCTCACGCTTGCGCGACATAGAGAGCACCATAGGACAGCACCAATAATAAAACATGCAACTCAAACCATCATAGGATAGCCATACATTATTGGGAAATAATATATAGCGTTGAGCACCATGTTTAAGTAGAGATTACAGCGGGTAAAAGAGGGGTTACACCGCTGCATAGAGGGGGGAAGAGTTGGTGATGATGGCGGTGAAGTTGTTGGTGTAGATTGCGGTGATGATGATGGCCCTGGCGGTGTTCCGGCACCACCGGAAGAGAGGGGGAGAGGGCCCCCCTTCTTCTTATTCTTCTTCTTCCTTGACCTTCTCCCTAGATGGGAGAAGGGTTTCCCCTCTGGTCCTTGGTCTCCATGGCATGGTAGGGGTGAGAGCCCCTCCGAGATTGGATTTGTCTCTCTGTCTCTCTCTGTTTCTGCGCTCTCAGATCTGGCCTTTCACCGTTTCTTTTATAACCAGAGATCCGTAACTCCGATTGGGCTGAATTTTGGACACGATCTCTATCCGGATATTAGCTTTCTTGCGGCGAAAGAAGGGCTCCAACCGCCTTACGGGGTGTCCACGAGGGTCAGGGGCGCACCTACCCCCTTCCTCGTGGCCCCCTCGGGCATCGTCTCGCGTTGATTCTTCTTCCCGAAAATCATAAATATTCCAAAAAAAATGTCCGTCAGTTTTTATTCCGTTTGGACTCCGTTTGATATGGATTTTCTGCGAAACAAAAAACATGCAACACACAGGAACTGGCACTGGATCAATATGTTAGTCCCAAAAATAGTATAAAAAGTTGCCAAAAGTATATGAAAGTTGTATAATATTGGCATGGAACAATAAGAAATTATAGATACGACGGAGACGTATCAATGGCCCAACTATACTGTGGGCCTTTAGCAGGCCGGAAGAGACAGCGGGCTCGTACTGTACCATGAAGAGCATGGGCCGCTAAGAGGCCGAAAGTCAGGTCGTACCGTAGATGGCCCAACTGTGTTGTGGGCCTTTAGCAGGCCGAAAGAGAAACCGGGCTGGTATTGGACCATGAAGAGCATGGGCCGTTAAAAGGCCAAAACTCAGGTCCGAACACAAATGGCCCATATCATTTATGGGCCGTCAACAGGCTGAAAGACACACCAGGCCGGGAATTGGCCCAACACTTAAATGGGTCGCTAAAAGGCCAAAACTAAGGTCCGACTACAAATGGCCCAACTCATTTATGGGCCGTCAACAGGCTGAAAGACACACCAGGCCGGAAATTGGCCCAACACTTAAATGGGTCACTAAAAGGCCGAAAGATGTACATCCTGAAAATTGGCCCATCCCTTGAATGGGCCGTTAACAGGCTGAAATCACATCGGGCCAATATCAAGCCCAAATATATAGCGGGCTGTTAACGGGCTCGAACTGATGATGGGCTGCAATGGTGTCAAATCATTAACGGGCCATTGACGGGATGAATTGGTACATCTCATATGGGCCATGGGCTTAAATGGACCTGACACAAGTAGGCCTTATATGGGCCGGCCTGCTAATTTTTACTGGGCCGGCCTTGTTCACCGGAATGGGCCATTGTTGGGCCGTGCCACGTGTTGACCTATCATAGGCACCTCCTGTCCAATGAATGGATGACATCTGTCCCAACGGTTAGCCAACATGTGTTTCCTCCGGCCAATGGGAATTTTACACGTGGAAAATCCTCATTGGTCCGGGCCGTTAGCGGGTTATCGGATCCAAAACCGGACTCGATAGCTTAACGGTGTTCCGTTACGGTGGATGCCACGTGTCGGTCACCCTTGACGAAAGCACTTCCATGACGCGCGATTTATCATCATGGAAGCGGACACTTTCATGATGATAATTTTGGTAATATCATGGAACACTTCTACGACAGCACATGTATGCCTATCTTGACTCTGCCATAAAATTGTCATGGATGTACATGCATGATAGAAAACGTGACCTACTGCGACAAACACGTATCATCATGGAAGTGTCTTTTTTTTGTAGTGGGAGGATACCATACCATCATACTACATCACAATCATTTTAATGCAATGTTGATATCCAAGATAAATCATTACCCACTCCCAGCTACTTATGCATGGCATGAGAAACTATAATCTCTAATTGTCATTGCAAACATGTTTAATCATAATGGGCTGAATCATGAATACTAGGTTAAACATATTTACACAAACGTAACAAGTCGAGTTCATACCGGTTTCTCTCTGCCACGACCAGTTCATCGTATATCGTCATTATTACCTTTCACTTGCACGACCGAACGATATGAAAATAATAATAGTGCAAGAGTGCCGTGGACTAAGCTGGAATCTGCAAAACATTTTACTCAACAGGAGAAGACAAGGTAAAATGGGCTCTTTATTAGATCAATAATTACTCATATGAGAGCCACTCAACATTTTCATCGTGGTCTTCTCCTTGGTAAGACTCGAATAAAAAGAAAAGAAATTCAGAGAAACACACTGAAATATTTTTGGGGTTTTTGGTTTTCTTGAAGAAAGCAAATAAAAGGGGAAAGCAAAAATGAGAAAAACTATGTATACGGTTAAGCTCCCAACAAGCAAAAGAAGAACAAGGAAATCTTTTTGTGTTTTCTTTTTAGTACTACAACTTAAGCATGCATAGAAAGTAAACTAACTACAACTATTTTTTTCGTTTTTCTAAGGTTTTTCAAACACACAAGAAAAAGCAAGAAAATAAATTTAAGCATGGATAATACAATGAGAAAGTGTGAGCACCGACAAATGGAAATAAGTGAACATGAATGTAATGTCGGTGAGAAATACGTACTCCCCAAGCTTACGCTTTTGGCCTAACTTGGTAATCGATCAGTAGCCTGGATAGTAGTTTGCGTGGTAGCTCACGGAAGCTCTCAGTGCGGATGCCTCGACCTGCCGTGCTGCCTCCACTGCTGCGTTGTGATCTCGGGCCTCACTCTCAAGAACAAAGTATCTTCCTTTGCTGTGATAGTCAAAAAGAGCAGGCACAGGCAAATATGTGTGCACAATAGATTTTTGGTTAAACAACAGATTGTAAGTGAAATTATGGACTTTTCCTGTGAGGATCTTATGACTTTTCAAAACATCAAAGTCTAAATACTGCGTGGGTAGGATAGGGTCAAAGGGCAAAGGTGAAACACGCAATCCTCGTGCTAAGCGCGTGGCATATATTCCACCATAGAAATAGCCACGGTTAGCATTATGTTGAAGTTTGCGTGCAACAATTGCTCCAAGATTATAACTCCTATCACCGGTGAGAGCGGTGCGTACGAGGCTCAAGTCTGGAGCACAGAGAGTACTACAATCTTGCTTTCCTACTATACATTTCCCGTTAAATAATGCAAAGTACTGAATTGCGGGAAAATGAATGCTCTTTATTCTACCTTGTGTCACTCCTGTCGCCTCACCGTAGCAAAGACTAGTCAAGAATGATTGGTACTCAGCCCTTGGCGGTTCGTCGAGCGAACCCCAGAACGGGAGTTTGCAGTGGTGAGCAAAACTCTCCAGTGATATGGTAAATGAATTTTCATAAAGTTTAAATGACGCCCCAGCCTCTCGGGGATGGAATTTAAATCCTTTAACAAATGATTCAATGAGAGTGTGGTGTTGTTCACCTCTGCAATGTAGGGACCGAGACCGACATTGTGAACATATTGGTCAAATTCCTCCATAATGCCCACACGCACCACATAATCATCGCAAGGCCATAAGCATGTTTTGGTGGCTGCATCTCGAATGGAACTTTCACTTGGTTCAACATAAGACCGGCGAGCGGAATAGTCGCTAGAAGATGCCTCCGAGGATCTCCTCCTCGAAGAACTCCTTCCAAATAGGTTCATCATGTTCGCGTACAATTTTTCTGAAAATTTTTGGGTGACAAAAATTTGTCAACAAAACTTTATTAAATTGATAGCAACTACTCATAGAGATACATAGAGGCCATAGGAAGCATTCAAACTACTTAGAACTCTAAGAATTCAACATGCAAGCTCATCTATAGCAGCACCAAGAGTAGCTAATTATTCAAAATATAAACCACTAAAACAAAAACTAATTGGACAAACAGTGGAGTCACATACCAAGCAACAATCCCCCGATACAGTTTCGAAAACGGAGCGAGCAAAGAGATCGAAATCCGCGGGTTTGAGAGCAAGAACACGGGAGAGAGAGCCATGGAGATTTTTTTCTGGAGGTAAGTGATGATGTGGTGTAAAGAGATAAGTGAGGGGGCCCACGTGGGGACCACAACCCACCAGGGCGTGCCTGGGGGTCCTGGCGCGACCAGGTGGGTTGTGCCCACCTGGTGCACCTCCCTCTGATATTATTTGCACCAAAAATTCTTAAATATTCAAAAAAAAACGTATTAAATTTTCAGAACATTCTGAGAACTTCTATTTTTATGTCATTTTTTATTGCACAGGAAATTCAGAAAACAGACAAAACATGGCATATTATTTTATTTAACTAATAAAACAGAAAACAAAAAGTAGGGACATAAGGTAGTGCTTACTAAATTCATCAACTTCATACCGCTGAAAAATGATTCATTAATAAGGTTGATCAGGTCTTATTAACAAACACTTTCGATTAGCATGAAACCGAAGAACTTTCGTAAATGACTAAGTTACCTCAAAGGGGATGTGAATATCCCCAACAATAAGTATTTCATATTTCTTTTTGAAAGTAGGTAGAGGTATTTGAAAACTTCCAATAGTGATTGTCGGAGATTTTTCAATAACATTAATACCATTCACTTGAAATTGTTTCTTCGAAAAGTGCACCGTATGCTCATTACCATTGATATGAAAAGTGACCTTGCTTTTATTGCAATCAATAACAGCCCCTGCAGTATTCAAGAAGGGTCTACCAAGGATAATCGACATGTTGTCGTCCTCGGGCATCTCAAGTATAACAAAGTCAGTCAAAATAGTAACATTAACAACAACAACGGGCACATCGTCACAAATACCGATAGGTATGGCAGTTGATTTGTCAGCCATTTGCAAAGATATTTTAGTAGGTGTGAGTTTATTCAAATCAAGTCTTTTATATAAAGAGAAAGGCATAACACTAACACCAGCTCCTAAATCACACAAATCAGTTTTAACATAATTCTTTTTAATGGAGCAAGGTATAGTTGGTATTCCCGGATCTCCAAGTTTTTTAGGTACTCCATCTTTAAAAGTGTAATTAGCAAGCATAGTGGAGATTTCAGCTTCCGGTATTTTTCTCTTATTTGTGATGATATCTTTCATATACTTTGCATAAGGAGGCATTTTCAAGATATCAGTCAAGCGAGTACGCAAAAAGACTGGCCTCAGCATTTCAGCAAAGCGTTCAAATTCTTCATCATCTTTCTTTTTTAGTTGACTTAGGTGGAAAAGGCACCACAGTTCTCTTTATTTACCGTATTTTCTAGCAATGAAGTCTCTTTTGTCATACCTTTTATTCTTAGGTTGTGGGTTATCAAGATCAACTGGAGGTTCTATCTCAACATCATTGTCTGGTTCTTTTTCATTATTTGGTTGAGTGTCTTCATGAACCTCATCATTATCTTTTTCATTATCAGAAGGTGAGTGTTCATTACCAGACCGAGTTTCAGCATCAAAGATAGAAGTTTCATTATCATTATCAGGAGGTTTTTCTATTTCAGGTTCACTAGAAGCATGCAAAGTCCTATCAGTGTTAACTCTTTGTGAATCTTGTTCTATTCTTTTTGGGTGTCCCTCGGGATAAAGTGGTTCCTAAGTCATTTTACCTCCTCTAGTTGCAACTCTAACAGGAAAGTCATGTATATTATTATTCATTTCATCAAGCAATTCTCTTTGATATTTAGCAACTTGTTCTAACTGAGTTTGAACCACACAAGCATGTTTTCCAACACCTCTAACATCATTTGAGATTCTAAATAACAAGTCACTCAAGCGAGCAATCATATCAGAATTATATTTCAATTGTTTCACAACATTTGCATTGAAGTGATCTTGTTTTCTAATATAGTTTTCAAACTCATAAAGGCATTGGCTAGGATGCATATTGCGAGGATTATCATTATCATTGAACTTCATTAAAGAATTTACCTCTACCACCTTAGGTAGTGGTGGTGTATTAAGCCCATGTATTTCTTTAATAGGAGGTAAATTTTTGACATCCTCAGCTTTAATACCTTTTTCCTTCATAGATTTCTTTGCCTCTTGCATATCTTCAGGACTGAGATATAATATACCCCTGTTCTTCGGAGTGGGTTTAATCGGTTGTTCGGGAAGAGTCCAATCATCATAATTTTTCAATATGTTATTCAATAATTCTTCAGCTTGCCCAACAGTTCGTTCCCTCAAAACACAACCAGCACAACTATCTAGGAAGTCCCTAGAAGCATCGGTTAGTCCATTATAGAAGATATCAAGTATTTCATTTTTCTTAAGAGGATGATCAGGCAACGCATTAAGTAACTGGCAAAGCCTCCCCCAAGCTTGTGGGAGACTCTCTTCTTTAGTTTGCACAAAGTTAAATATTTTCTGTAAGGCAGCTTGTTTCTTATGAGCAGGGAAATATTTTTCGGAGAAGTAATAAATCATATCCTCGGGACTACGCACACAACCAAGAGCAAGAGTATTGTACCAAGTTTTAGCATCACCCTTTAATGAGAATGGAAATAATTTGAGAATAAAGTAATAGCGAGTTTTCTCATCATGAGTAAATAGGGTGGCTATGTCATTCAATTAATTTAGTAAGATGTGCCACAACAGTTTCAGTTTCATAACCATGGAAAGGATTAGATTCAACCAAAGTAATCAACTCTGGGTCGACAGAGAATTCATAATCCTTATCATCAATAAAGATCGGTGAAGTAGCAAACTTAGGATCATATTTCATAGCATTCAGAGATTTTTCTTTATACTTGCATAATAATTTCTCTAGATCATTTCTATCCTTACAAGCAAGAATATCTCTAGTTGTCTCCTCATTCATAACATAACCTTACGATACCTTAGGCAATTCATATCTATGAAGGCTAGTTCAAGCAGGTGTTTCAGGAGTTTCAGTTTCAAGCTCATCATCAGATTCAACAACATCATGTTGTATTATCTAGCAATTTGTTCATCAAGAAATTCACCAAGTGGCACATCATCATTATGAAGCAAGGTAGTAGCATCATCATAAGCATTATCCATAGCAGAAGTAGCATCATCAATAACTTGCGACATATCAGAATTGATAGCATGAGGTGGTGTTGCAAGTTTACTCACAACAGAAGGTGAATCTAAAGCAGAACTGGATGGCGGTTCCTTACCTCCCCTCGTCTTAGAGGGAAAAATCTTAGTCTTAGCATCCTTCAGATTCTTCATAGTGATAAATTGATAATAATCCCAAGTGACTCAACAAATATAGCTATGCTCCCCGGCAACGACGCCAGAAAAAGGTCTTGATAGCCTACAAGTATGGGGGCTTGCAACAGTTCTCGAGGGTAGAGTATTCAACCCAAATTTATAGATTCAACACAAGGGGAGCCAAAGAATATTTGAAGGTATTAGCAGCTGAGTTGTCAATTCAACCACACCTGGAGATTAATTATCTGCAGCAAAGTGATCAGTAGCAAAGTAATTTGATAGATTTGATAATAGTAGCAGCAAAAATAGTAACGGGAACAGTGATAGCAGTGATTTTGTAACAAGTGCAACAGTAGCGATAGCAGTAGTAACTTAGCAAGAACAATATAAGATAAATTCGTAGGCATTGGATCGGTGACTTGTTGGATGATATTCGTCATGAGACAGTTATAACCTAGGGCGATATGGCACTAGCTCCAGTTCATCAATATAATGTAGGCTTGTATTCCGTAAATAGTCATACGTGCTTATGGAAAGAACTTGCATGACATCTTTTGTCCTACCCTCCCGTGGCATCGGGGTCCATATTGGAAACTAAGGGATATTAAGGCCTCCCTTTAATAGAGAACCGGAACAAAGCATTAACACATAGTGAATACATGAACTCCTCAAACTACGGTCATCACCGGGAGTGGTCCCGACTATTGTCACTCCGGGGTTGCCGGATCATAACACGTAGTAGGTGACTATAACTTGCAAGATCGGATCTAGAACATGGATATAATGATGATAACATAAACGGTTCAGATCCGAGTTCATGGCACCCGGGCCCAAAGTGACAAGCATTAAGCATGGCAAAGTCATAGCAACATCAATCTTAGAACATAGTGGATACTAGGGATCAAGCCCTAACAAAACTAACTCGATTACATGATGAATCTCATCCAACTCCTCACCGACCAGCGAGCCTACGAAGGAATTACTCACTCTCGGTGGGGAGCATCATGGAATTGGCGATGGAGAAGGGTTGGTGATGATGAAAAACGAAGATCCCCTCCGGAGCCCCAAACGGACTCCAGATCTAGCCTCTCGATGAAGAACAGGAGGTGACGGCGGTTTCGTCTTGTGGATCACGATAATTCTTTCTCCCTGATTTTTTCTGGAAAATAGGATTTTATAGCGTCGGTTTCAGGGTCTGCGGGGCCACCAGGTGGGGACAACCCACCTGGGCGTGCTAGGAGGGGGGCGCGCCCTGGTGGGTTGTGCCCACCCAGGTGCCCCCCTCCGGTGGGTCTTGGCTCCAGAAATTCTTATTTATTGTATAAAAAAGCCTCGCAAAGTTTCATTCCATTCCGAGAACTTTTATTTATGCACAAAAACAACACCATGGTAGTTTTGCTGAAAACAGCGTCAGTCCGGGGTTAGTTTCATTCAAATCATGCAAATTAGAGTCCAAAACAAGAGGAAAAGCGTTTGGAAAAGTAGATACGTTGGAGACATATGAACTCACATTAAACTCGGCATCATAGAAAACTTGAAAAGCATAAGTTAAGCAATTTCATACATCTCAATGATTCATAGAACATAACAAACATATACTAGTTCACAGCAAAGGACAAAGTTGTGAGAAGGTTTACAAATCAGGAAAAAACAAGCAAGGCTTCTCTGAGCAAAGGGCCTCCCGGCAAGCTTAAATTTCCTAGAGTTCACTCTGGTTTTTTCTTGTTGCCACCATACAGGGTTAGGTTCTCTCATTCTAGAATAAACAATTATAATTGTGTTCTCAGCTGGAATGCCGATCTAAACCATGTAGTGTACTGACCATCTGAAACCTTGTGCATTCCACTAAATTTAAGCACCGCTATTTGCAGAAATAAGCAGACCACAATGCCTCTTGTCCGCGCACCTGTCCCAAAAACCTCCGTGCAGCCATGCCAGCTAGTCCTCGGTCCATGGATGAACTGGTATAAAGTGCATTCTGGACTAGGATGCAGTTGTTTTCACTCGTCCCTGCACTGCAATCAGGAAGTAAAACATACGAATCAACTTCTTTTAGATTGCGTTGGTCATTCTACATAGTTACTACCAATGTAGGAATACCTGGAAGATGGGTGGTTAGAGGACGACAGCTAGGAATAGCCATCTCATTTTGTGTAGTTGTACTAAAACTAAGGTGTGTACTTTTGATTGCACAGATAGAAACGATATGGAGACAGACATCCCTGTTTGCGAAAATATGAAATACGGTTATTTAAACAGTGGCAGTTATTTGTAGTGGCGTATAATTAACAGTAGCACCTATTGTGTTATAGTTGGCATGACATTGATGATGTCTACTACGCAACCTTCTTATAGACGTTGTTGGGCCTCCAAGTGCAGAGGTTTGTAGGACAGTAGCAAATTTCCCTCAAGTGGATGACCTAAGGTTTATCAATCCGTGGGAGACGTAGGATGAAGATGGTCTCTCTCAAACAACCCTACAACCAAATAGCAAAGAGTCTCTTGTGTCCCCAACACACCAAATACAATGGTAAATTGTATAGGTGCACTAGTTCAACGAAGAGATGGTGATACAAGTGCAATATGGATGGTAGATATAGGTTTTTGTAATCTGAAATTATAAAAACAGCAAGGTAACTCATGATAAAAGTGAGCACAAACGGTATTGGGATGCGTTGAAACAAGGCCTAGGGTTCATACTTTCACTAGTGCAAGTTCTCTCAACAATAATAACATAACTGGATCATATAACTATCCCTCAACATGCAACAAAGAGTCACTCCAAAGTCACTAATAGCGGAGAACAAACGAAGAGATTATGGTAGGGTACGAAACCACCTCAAAGTTATTCTTTCTGATCGATCTATTCAAGAATCCGTAGTAAAATAACATGAAGCTATTCTTTCCGTTCGATCTATCATAGAGTTCGTACTAGAATAACACCTTAAGACACAAATCAACCAAAACCCTAATGTCACCTAGATACTCCAATGTCACCTCAAGTATCCGTGGGTATGATTATACGATATGCATCACACAATCTCAGATTCATCTATTCAACCAACACAAAGAACTTCAAAGAGTGCCCCAAAGTTTCTACCGGAGAGTCAAGACGAAAATGTGTGCCAACCCCTATGCATAAGTTCACAATGTTACGGAACCCGCAAGTTGATCACCAAAACATACATCAAGTGGATCACGTGATATCCCATTGTCACCACGGATAAACACATGCAAGACATACATCAAGTGTTCTCAAATCCTTAAAGACTCAATCCGATAAGATAACTTCAAAGGGAAAACTCAATCCATTACAAGAGAGTAGAGGGGGAGAAACATCATAAGGTCCAACTATAATAGCAAAGCTCGTGATACATCAAGATCGTACCACCTCAAGAACACGAGAGAGAGAGATCAAACACATAGCTACTGGTACATACCCTCAGCCCCGAGGGTGAACTACTCCCTCGTCTTGGAGAGCGCCGGGATGATGAAGATGGCCACCGGTGATGGATCCCCCCTCCGGCAGGGTGCCAGGACGGGTCTAGATTGGTTTTCGGTGGCTACAGAGGCTTGCGGCGGCGGAACTCCCAATCTAGGTTTCTTTCTGGAAGTTTGGGGTTATATAAGAGGTGTTGGAGTCGGGAACAAGTCAGGGGGGTCCCCGAGGCGTCCACGAGGTAGGGGGGCGCACCCCCACCCTCGTGGTGGCATCAGGGACTCTTCTGGCCCACTTCCGGTACTCCATGGGCTTCTTCTGGTCCAAAAATGATCTCCGTCAAATTTCAGCTCAATTGGATTCCGTTTGGTTTTCCTTTTCTGCGATACTCAAAAACAAGGAAAAAACAGAAACTGGCACTGGGCTCTAGGTTAATAGGTTAGTCCCAAAAATCATATAAAATAGCATATAAAACATCCTAGAAGGATAATATAATAGCATGAATACTTCATAAATTATAGATACGTTGGAGACGTATCAACATCCCCTAGCTTAATTCCTACTCATCCTCGAGTAGGTAAATGATAAAAGAAATAATTTATGAAGTGTGAATGGTAGCAGGTGCATAAGTTTGATCAATGATAATTTCAATCACCTTTTATAGCATCATTATATGTCATAACAATAGCTCAAATCATAAAGCTTCTGATGATCAAGTAACAAGCTATTCACATGTTAAAGTATAGATCATAAACTTTCTTGAAAACTAACAAACAGTTCTCAGTCATCAAACAATTGCAATTCATATTATTTTCAGGAAGGATCTATGTAAGAGCTTTGATTTAGCAAATCCCACATACTCAACTATCATATAGTCTTCCATGATTGCTACCACTCAAAGCATATTTTGAGAACAAATAGCATCCATCGAACACAGAGAAAGATAGGGGCTTAACGTTTCGCCTCCCAACTTATTTATCATATAGATAATTGTCAACAATAATAATTCATGATCAAATATATTTGAATGGCCATATATGCTTAGATCTTTCTCCACCACATGATGCTTGCCAACTAAAAAGTAGGTTGGAATGAGAAGGAATACTACTGACTCTTGCATAAAAGTAAAAGATAGGCCCTTCGCAGAGGGAAGCAGGGATTTGCAGAGGTGCCAGAGCTCGAAGCTAAAACATAGATGAAAATAATTTTGAGAGGTATGCTTTCATTGTCAACATAACGACCAAGAGTTCCCAATATCTTCCATACTAGATACATTATAGGCAGTTCCCAAACAGAAAGCTAAAGATTTTACTCCCCCTCCACCAACAATCACACTCCACGGCTTGTCCGAAACAACGGGTGCCGTCCAACTATCAACAATCCCGGGGGAGTTTTGTTTAAATTAATTGCAAATTTGTTTTTGATCTTTTGATCATAGGACTGGGCATCCCAGTTACCAGCCATTTTCTCGTGAATGATGAGCGGAGTCCACTCATCGTGAGAATAACCCACCTAGCATGGAAGATACTGACAGCCCCTAGTCAATCATGAGCGATTCGGGCATACAAAACAGATTATTATTTGAAGGTTTAGAGTTTGGCACATGCAAATTTACTTGGAACAACAGGTAAATACCGCATATAGGTAGATATGGTGGACACTCATGGAATAAACTTGGTTCAAGGAATTTGGATGCACAAGCAGTATTCCCGCTTAGTACAGATATTTTGGCTAGCAAAGGATTCTAAATAGCAAGCACCACATGTTAGAGGATCCATAACAATATAACTTCTATACAAATATACCCAAGCATAACTCATTATGTTGTATTCCTTGTCCAACTTCAACTAATTTGCTCAGGTTTGAAAATAATTAATGGGGCTCACAATCATAGAAGATGTCCAAGATAGTATATTTATATGTGAAATCTCTCTTCCTTCAATATTCTTTCATGAATTGTTCAAGTGACCAATACAATGTTTGCTAACCTTCAAAAAATTTACCACCTCTACTTCTTATATGTGAAGGCATTACTCCCCATGTGAAAGTCATATGAAACATATATAATTTCAGATTTATGACATTCAAATCATTCAACCATTTACTCATAGGATATAAGTGAAGCACACGAGTAAATAACAAACTACTCCAAAAAGATATAAGTGAAGATCAAGGAGTAGTCATATAATTATTTAGCTATGTGAGGACTCTCTCTCTCATTTAAGAATTTCAGATCTTCGTATTTTATTCATACAACAAGCAAAACAAAAGAAAATAAAATGACGCTCCAAGAAAAACACATATCATGTGGTGAATAAAAATGTAGCTCCAAGTAAAGTTACCGATGAACGAAGACGAAAGAGGGGATGCCATCCGGGGCATCCCCAAGCTTAGGCTTTTGGTTGTCCTTGAATATTACCTTGGGGTGCCTTGGGCATCCCCAATCTTAGGCTCGTTCCACTCCCAATCTTAGGCTCGTTCCACTCCTTATTCCATAGTCCATCGAATCTTTACCCAAAACTTGAAAACTTCACAATACAAAACTTAACAGAAAACTCGCAAGCTCCGTTAGTATAAGAAAACAAATCACCACTTAGGTACTATTGTAAACTCATTCTCAATTCATATTGGTGTAATATCTACTGCATTCCAACTTCTCTATGGTTCATACCCTCCAATACTACTCATAGTTTCATCAAAATAAGCAAACAACACAATGAAAACAGAATCTGTCAAAAACAGAACAGTCTGTAGTAATCTGTATCAAACGTATACTTCTGGAACTACAAAATTTATGAAATAAATTGGTGGACCTGAGGAATTTGTATATTAATCATCTGAAAAAATAATCAACCTAAAATCACTCTCCAGTAAAAAATGGCAGCTAATCTCGTGAGCGCTAAAGTTTCTGTTTTTTACAGCAAGATCACAAAGACTTCACCCAAGTCTTCCCAAAGGTTCTACTTGGCACAAACACTAACTAAAACATAAAACCACATCTAAACATAGGCTAGACTAATTATTTAGTACTAAACAGGAGCAAAAATCAATGAACAAAAATAAAATTGGGTTGCCTCCCAACAAGCGCTAACGTTTAACGCCCCTAGCTAGGCATGATGATTTCAATGATGCTCGTATAAAAGATAAGAATTGAAACATAAAGAGGGCATCATGAAGAATATGACTAGCACATTTAAGTCTAACCCATTTCCTATTCATAGGGATTTTGTGAGCAAACAACTTATGGGAACAATAATCAATTAGCATAGGAAGGCAAAACAAGCATAACTTCAAAACTTTAAGCACATAGAGAGGAAACTTGATATTATTGCAATTCCTACAAGCATATGTTCCTGCCACATAATAATTTTCAGTAGCATCATGAATGAATTCAACAATATAACCATCACATAAAGCATTCTTTTCATGATCTACAAGCATAGAAAATTTACTACTCTCCACATAAGCAAAATTCTTCTCATTCGGAATAGTGGGAGTATCATAAGAAACTCGAATACTATAAATTGTTTCCACATTGAAAGAATAAAGTTCAGAAAAAGGGTAATCATAATCATGACAAGTTCTATAAATATAATCATCACTACTTTTTATAGCATATGTATCATCACAATAATTATCATAAATAGCAACTTTGTTCTCATCATAATCGATTGAAACCTCTTCCAAGATAGTGGAATCATCACTAAATAAAGTCATGACCTCTCAAAATCCACTTTCATATTTATCACAATAAGATTCAACATCCTCCAAAATAGTGGGATCATTACTTCCTAAAGTTGACACTCTTCCAAACCCACTTACATCAATATAATCATCATAAGTAGGAGGCATGCTATCATCATAATAAATTTGCTCATCAAAACTTGGGAGGCTAAAAAAATCATCTTCATTAAACATAGCATCCCCAAGCTTGGGACAAACATTAATTGCAGCAAATATATTCTCAAACATGTCATTCTCATCAAACATAGCATCCCCAAGCTTGGGCCTTTTCATATCATAAGCATAATCACTCTCATCATTAATAGTATGGATAGCACCAATAGTATAGCAATTATCAGCATCACAACGAGTAATAGCAGCAACATCATTTGGGAGGGATACCTTTCTACCTTTGCTTCTCCGTCTTTTCTTTTTCTTCTTCACATCATGTGTGGGTTTAACCCTCTTTTTTGGAGCTCCTTATTAATGAGATTGGTTGAATAGAAAGCTCCTCCTCGTCACCTGATTCATCATAAGAAAGAATAGGAGGATATTGGGAAATCTCTTCCCTTTCATTAGTATTCTATTCATCTTCTATTTGTTTTCTTTTCTTTATGTAATTGGCAATAAAAGGATTTTCAATGCAATTCACCGCACAATACATAAAAATTTCTTCTAGATCAAAATCAAGAACTTTATCAAGGACAAATTCTGGCATATCCTTAGTTATACGTTTCATTTCTTCATAACCCAAAAGCAAACTAAGTTCATTATGATGTGTAAGGGAAATCAAGTCATCACAATTTTTGGACACGATACGATCATGAAACAATTTGCATTGGGGATTTAAATGATCACGTTCATTGCAAAGTTCACAAGGATGGCAAAGAAATTTTAAATTTTCACACAGGCATCTAGCCTCTCTTGCAACCATTTAGTTTCTAAATACTTATGCCTCTTGCAAAATCTATCTTCCCTATTTGGTGTGTACTTGCAAACTCTATGCACTCCACAAAAATTGACATGCTTATAAGAGACATTTTCATCATGACTAGTGCAATCATCATTAGTACTATGGATATTCAAAGAGTTCATACTAACAACATTGCAATAATGCTCATCATTCAAAGATTCAGTGCCAAACATTCTAATGCATTCTTCCTCTAGCAATTGAGCACAATTATCGGAATCCTTATTTTCACGAAAGATATTAAAAACATGAAGCATATGAGGCACCCTCAATTCCATTTTTTTGTAGTTTTCTTTTATAAACTAAACTAGTGATAAAACAAGAAACCAAAAGATTCGATTGCAAGATCTAAAGATATACCTTCAAGCACTCACCTCCCCGGCAATGGCGCCAGAAAAGAGCTTGATGTCTACTACGCAACCTTCTTCTTGTAGACGTTGTTGGGCCTCCAAGTGCAGAGGTTTGTAGGACAGTAGCAAATTTCCCTCAAGTGGAATCCGTGGGAGTCGTAGGATGAAGATGGTCTCTCTCAAACAACCCTGCAACCAAATAGCAAAGAGTCTCTTGTGTCCCCAACACACCCAATACAATGGTAAATTGTATAGGTGCACTAGTTCGGCGAAGAGATGGTGATACAAGTGCAATATGGATGGTAGATATAGGTTTTTGTAATCTGAAATAATAAAAACAGCAAGGTAACTAATGATAAAAGTGAGCACAAACGGTATTGCAATGCGTTGAAACAAGGCCTAGGGCTCATACTTTCACTAGTGCAAGTTCTCTCAACAATAATAACATAACTGGATCATATAACTATCCCTCAACATGCAACAAAGAGTCACTCCAAAGTCACTAATAGCGGAGAACAAACGAAGAGATTATGGTAGGGTACGAAACCACCTCAAAGTTATTCTTTCTGATCGATCTATTCAAGAGTCCGTAGTAAAATAACGTGAAGCTATTCTTTCCGTTCGATCTATCATAGAGTTCGTACTAGAATAACACCTTAAGACACAAAGCAACCAAAACCCTAATGTCACCTAGATACTCCAATGTCACCTCAAGTATCCGTGGGTATGATTTTACGATATGCATCACACAATCTCAGATTCATCTATTCAACCAACACAAAGAACTTCAAAGAGTGCCCCAAAGTTTCTACCAGAGTGTCAAGACGAAAATGTGTGCCAACCCCTATGCATAAGTTCACAATGTTACGGAACCCGCAAGTTGATCACCAAAACATACATCAAGTGGATCACGTGATATCCCATTGTCACCACGGATAAACACATGCAAGACATACATCAAGTGTTCTCAAATCCTTAAAGACTCAATCCGATAAGATAACTTCAAAGGGAAAACTCAATCCATTACAAGAGAGTAGAGGGGGAGAAACATCATAAGATCCAACTATAATAGCAAAGCTCGTGATACATCAAGATCGTACCACCTCAAGAACACGAGAGAGAGACAGATCAAACACATAGCTACTGGTACATACCCTCAGCCCCGAGGGTGAACTACTCCCTCCTTGTCATGGAGAGCGCCGGGATGTGTAAGATGGCCACCGATGATGGATCCCCCCTCCGGCAGGGTGCCGGAACGGGTCTAGATTGGTTTTCGGTGGCTACAAAGGCTTGCGGTGGCGGAACTCCCAATCTAGGTTTCTTTCTGGAAGTTTGGGTTATATAAGAGGTGTTGGAGTCGGGAACAAGTCAGGGGGGGTCCCCGAGGCGGCCACGTGGCAGGGGGCGCGCCCAGGGGGGGTAGGGCGCGCCCCCACCCTCGTGGTGGCCTCGGGACTCTTCTGGCCCACTTCCGGTACTCTGTGGGCTTCTTCTGGTCCAAAAATGATCTCCGTCAAATTTCAGCTCAAGTGGACTCTGTTTGGTTTTCCTTTTCTGCGATACTCAAAAACAAGGAAAAAACAGAAACATGCACTGGGCTCTAGGTTAATAGATTAGTCCCAAAAATCATATAAAATAGCATATAAATGCATATAAAACATCCTAGAAGGATAATATAATAGCATGAATACTTCATAAATTATAGATACGTTGGAGACGTATCAATTGATAGTATGAAAGTGCCATTAAGTAAGTAGCATCACATCACATCAACACTGGCACTAGATTAACATGCAGAACAATAGCATTAGTATTACTGTCATGAGAGTAGCACATGGTCAGTAAATGTGCAATCAAATTTGTGCAGTTCCACTGGGATGACGCAATGTTAGCGGTGTGAGATTTAAGTGTAACAAAAACACAATTCATGGGAAATAAAGCAAGATGGAAGCACTTCATAAAATGGTGGTGGCATTGCTTCAATTTATCGACGGCACTAGACCATTACTTATAGTGACATTAGGTGGCATTGCTTAATGCTTCATGTGATTTTACATTAACGGTAGCGATATGGGCGTAGGGACAGTAGGGGCATAAAGTGGTGAGGCAGATGTGGTTGCCGAGAGCGGCAAACACTCAGGCATCATGTCTGCATTTGACCCATTTTTTATCTCCTCGGCGACATTTTCCTATGTGAGCATAGGAAATCTAGACCTGCTCATTCTCATTTGCGTTGTCCCCCGACACCCCTCACTTTCTTTCCTTTTTCGACCAAGAGACAGGTCCACATCCCCCTACCCTTCGCCATCCACCATGCTTTCTTCGCCTTTTCAACCAAGAGACCGGTTGGGTAGCCAGTATCTACTACTTTCCCCCGTTTCCTCTTAGAACCAAGTCCTAGATTCATGCTACAGCTTTCCCACTTTCTTCCTTGTTTGAACCAACTCTTAGATTCGACTGTATGAACTAGCTTTACCTCTAATAATAGTAAAATTCTAGGTGGCTTTGGAACAGCCGACGGAAGTAGAAAAAGATCCACACGCAGCCACGTGGGGAGCTAGGGCAGTAGAGCAAGGCAGGTTTTGAAGGAATATATACCTGAGGGTCGTCGGCATGTGGCAAAGACGGCGTCGGGAGGCTGCATCTTGGCCACAATACCGCAGGGAGGAAGAAGTGGTCGGAGGCTCTCCCGAGCCGGTGCTCTCTCGGAGAGAACGGCACGGCCGCCGATCGGGACGCACGGGCAGCCGTTGGTCTCCTCCCTCGCCGCCGACGACAGCATGAACGATGCACCTACACCCCTGCCCCAGTCGAGGTAGTCCGGCCGGATTTGTGACCAGCCATGAGCAGAGAGAGAGTGTGGCCACCTATGTCTTGCTTAGATCTGGAGAGCATGAGAGAGTGAAAGAGAGGAACCCTAGTAAAGCAAGCGCTAAGGCTCCTGCTTATATATATAGTGGAGTGATTTTTTTGTACCAGCTTCAAAAAAATGCGCTCCTACGTGTACCCGCGAGTGGGTGTGAGAGAACTAGTGCGTGCGTGCACCGCTTCTCTTTGTGAGAGTACAATATACTATGCCCAAAGAACGTTTGCCACAAGAGTAATAGTATAAGTATGTGACGTGTGACTTAAAATAAAAAGTGCACGACGTCTTTTGTTTTTAGAAGTTCTGAGGGTAGGATGTGAAGAGCACATATGTGTGTGACGTCTACCTGCAGATAGACGGTGGGTGCGAGAGGACTCGGGAGAGTCGTGACTCATGAGGGTGCGTGTGTGCGTGAGAGAGAGAGGGGGCACGTATCAATGTAATGCATGTGTCCGTAAATCATTATTCGACAAACGTTCACCACAAGCCATTTCCTGACGAACGCCGTAAGACCCGTTAGATCGGCATCCGAGAGTGTCAGTTTTGTGATACGTCTCCAACATATCTATTATTTTTTATTGTTCCATGCTATTATCTTATCTGTTTTGGATGTTTAATGGGCTTTATTATACACTTTTATATTATTTTTGGGACTAACCTACTAACCAAAGGCCTAGTGCAAATTGCTGTTTTTTTTGCCTATTTCAGTGTTTCGTAGAAAAGGAATATCAAACGGAATCCAAACAGAATGAAACCTTTGGGAGAGTGATTTTTGGAACAAACGCAATCCAGGAGACTTGGAGTGGAGGCCAAAAAAGAAACAAGGAGGCCACAAGGCAGGAGGGCACGCCCAAGGGGGGTAGGTGCGCCCCCACCCTCGTGGGCCCCTCGTGGCTCCCCTGACCGACTTCTTTCGCCTATACATACTCATATACCCCGAAAACATCCAAGAGCACCACGAAACCCTATTTCCACCGCCGCAACCTTCTGTACCCGTGAGATCCCATCTTGGGGCCTTTTCCGGCGCTCCGCCGGAGGGGGAATCGATCACGGATGGCTTCTACATCAACACCATAGCCTCTCCGATGATGTGTGAGTAGTTTACCACAGACCTTCGGGTCCATATTTATTAGCTAGATGGCTTCTTCTCTCTCTTTGGATCTCAATACAAAGTTCTCCTCGATCTTCTTGGAGATCTATTCGATGTAATTCCTTTTGCAGTGTGTTTGTCGAGATCCGATGAATTGTGGGTTTATGATCAAGATTATCTATGAACAATATTTGAATCTCCTCTGAATTCTTTTATGTATGATTTGATATCTTTGCAAGTCTCTTCGAATTATCAGTTTGGTTTGGCCTACTAGATTGATCTTTCTTGCAATGGGAGAAGTGCTTAGCTTTGGGTTCAATCTTGCGGTGTCTTTTCCCAGTGACAGCAGGGGCAGCAAGGCACACATTGTATTGTTGCCATCGAGGATAAAAAGATGGGGTTTATATCATATTGCTTGAGTTTATCCCTCTACATCATGTCATCTTGCCTAATGCGTTACTCTGTTCTGATGAACTTAATACGCTAGATGCATGCTGGATAGCGGTCGATGTGTGGAGTAAAAGTAGTAGATGCAGAATCGTTTTGGTCTACTTGTCACGGATGTGATGCCTATATACATGATCATGCCTAGATATTCTCATAACTATGCACTTTTCTATCAATTGCTCGACAGTAATTTGTTCACCCACCGTAATACTTATGCTATCTTGAGAGAAGCCACTAGTGAAACCTATGGCCCCCGGGTCTATTTTCCATCATATAAGTTTCCAATATATTTTACTTTGCAATCTTTACTTTCAATCTATATCATAAAAATACCAAAAATATTTATCTTATTATCTCTATCAGATCTCACTTTTGCAAGTGGCCGTGAAGGGATTGACAACCCCTTTATCGCGTTGGTTGCAAGGTTCTTATTTGTTTGTGTAGGTACGAGGCGACTTGTGTGTAGTCTCCTACTGGATTGATACCTTGGTTCTCAAAAACTGAGGGAAATACTTACACTACTTTGCTGCATCACCCTTTCCTCTTCAAGGGAAAACCAACGTAGTGCTCAAGAGGTAGCAAGAAGGATTTCTGGCGCCGTTGCCGGCGAGATCTACGCCAAGTCAAAACATACCAAGTACCCATCACAAACTCTTATCCCTCGCATTACATTATTTGCCATTTGCCTCTCGTTTTCCTCTCCCCCACTTCACCTTTGCCTTTGCCTTTTCTTCGCCCTCCTTCCGTTCGATCTTGTGTTACCATGTACCTTCTTTTTGCTTGCATCTTCGCTTGCTAAAAGTTTATGGATCCCCATCCCCTTGCTAATCTTTTTAAGAGATCCAATTATGATGAACCAATTTCTAGTGATTTGAGTGCACTAGATTATCTTTATGAGGTTTTGCTTGAAATTCGTGAATCTGAAAATTGCGATGAAGAAATTTATGAAGAGATTCACGATAGCTCCTTGAATAAAAAGCATGATTGCAATGATGTTATTATAAATTATATTGATGTCAATTGTGCTAATAATATGCAAAACCCTAAGCTTGGGGATGCTAGTTTTGCAATGTCTACTACTTGTTGCAATGATCATGATTGGGGTGATTCTTCTTATGATCTTGAAAATTTATTTAAGCCCCATGATGAATATTAGATTGATAATAATGTTTGCCATAATATTGAAAGTGGGTTTGGAAGAGTGTCAACTTTAGATCCCACATATTTGGAGAATGTTCAATCTTATGAAGTTTTTGATAAAAGTGGGTTTGGAGAGGTCATGACTTTAGTTAATATTAATCCCACTATTTTGGAAGAGTGTCAACTTCGCATGCATGTGGATCGTGTTGAAAATATTTTATGTGAGAGATATTTTGTTGAATTTGCATATGATCCCACATGCAATTATTATGAGAGAGGAAAATATGGTTGTATAAATTTTCATGTTACTAAATTACCTCTCGTTATGTTGAGATTGCTATTGTTTCTTTCCGCTTCCTTGCATAGGCTAGTTTTTGCTTGCTATGATAATTTGTTTGCCTATAAGATGCCTATGCATAGGAAGTATGTTTGACTTAGATGTGTTTATCATGTGTTTCATTATGCTCTCTTCACGCTTCAATTCTTGTCTTTCATGTGAGCATCATCGAAATCTCAATGCCTAGCTAGGGGCGTTAAACGATAGCGCTTGTTGGGAGGCAGCCCAATTTTATTTTTGTTTCTTTATTTTTGGTTATGCTTAGTAATAAATAAGTCATCTAGCCTCTGGTTAGATGTGGTTTTATGTTTTAATTAGTGTTTGTGCCAAGTAGAACCTTTGGGAAGACTTGGGTGAAGTCTTTATGATCTTGCTGTAAAAAACAGAAACTTTAGTGCTCACGAGATTAGCTTCCATTTTTTACTGGAGAGTGCTATTAGGTTGATTATTTTTGCAGATGATTAATAGATAAATTCCTCACGTCCACCAATTTATTTCAGAATTTTTGGAGTTCCAGAAATATACCTTTGATACAGATTACTACAGACTGTTCTGTTTTTGACAGATTCTGTTTTTCGTGTGTTGTTTGCTTATTTTGATGAATCTATGGCTAGTATCGGGGGGTATGAACCATAGATAAGTTGGAATACAGTAGTTTTAACACCAATATAAATAAATAACGAGTTCATTACAGTACCTTAAAGAGGTGGTTTGTTTTCTTGCACTAACGGAGCTCATGAGATTTTCTGTTGAGTTTTGTGTTGTAAAGTTTTCAAGTTTTGGGTAAAGATTTGATGGATTATGGAATAAGGTGTGGCAAGAGTCTAAGCTTGGGGATGCCCAAGGCACCCCAAGGTAAAATTTAAGGACAACCAAAAGCCTAATCTTGGGGATGCCTCGGAAGGCATCCCCTCTTTCGTCTTCATCCATCGGTAACTTTACTTGATGCTATATATTTATTCACCACATGATATGTGTTTTACTTGGAGCGTCTTGTATGATTTGAGTCTTTTCTTTTTAGTTTACCACAATCATCCTTGATGTACACACCTTTTGGGAGAGACACACATGAATCGGAATTTATTAGAATACTCTATGTGCTTCACTTATATCTTTTGAGCTAGATAATTTTGCTCTAGTGCTTCACTTATATCTTTTAGAGCACGGTGGTGGTTTTATTTTATAGAAATTATTGATCTCTCATGCTTCACTTATATTATTTTGAGAGTCCTTTAGAACAGCATGGTAATTTGCTTTGGCTATAAAATTAGTCCTACTATGATAGGCATCCAAGATTGGTATAATAAAAACTTTCATAAAAAGTGCATTGAATACTATGAGAAGTTTGATACTTGATGATTGTTTGGAGATATGAAGATGGTAATATTAGAGTCATGCTAGTTGAGCAGTTGTGAATTTGATAAATACTTGTGTTGAAGTTTGCAAGTCCTATAGCATGCACGTATGGTAAACATTGTGTAACAAATTTGAAACATGAGGTGTTCTTTGATTGTCATCCTTATGAGTGGCGGTCGGGGACGAGCGATGGTCTTTTCCTACCAATCTATCCCCCTAGGAGCATGTGCGTAGTGCTTGGTTTTTGATGACTTGTAGAGTTTTGCAATAAGTATGTGAGTTCTTTATGACTAATGTTGAGTCCATGGATTATACGCACTATCACCTTTCCATCATTGCTAGCCTCTTCGGTACCGTGCACTTCCCTTTCTCACCTTGAGAGTTGGTGCAAACTTCGCGGGTGCATCCAAACCCCATGATACGATATGCTCTATCACACATAAACCTCCTTATATCTTCCTCAAAACAGCCACCATACCTACCTATTATGGCATTTCCATAGCCATTCCGAGATATATTGCCATGCAACTTTCCACCATTTCATATATTATGACACGCTTCGTCATTGACATATTGCCTTGCATGATCATGTAGTTGACATCGTATATGTGGCAAAGCCACCATGCATAATTTATCATACATGTCACTCTTGATTCATTGCCCATCCCGGTACACCGTCGGAGGCATTCATATAGAGTCATATTTTGTTCTAGTATCGAGTTGTAATCATTGAGTTGTAAATAGATAGAAGTGTGATGATCATCATTAATAGAGCATTGTCCCAAATAAAAAAAATAAAAAAAAGAAAGGCCAAATAAAAAAGGAGGCCCAAAAAAGAGAAAAGAAATAAAAAGGGACAATGCTACTATCTTTTTTTCCACACTTGTGCTTCAAAGTAGCACCATGATCTTTATGATAGAGAGTCTTTGTTTTGTCACTTTCATATACTAGTGGGAATTTTCATTATAGAACTTGGCTTGTATATTCCAACAATGGGCTTCCTGAAATGCCCTAGGTCTTCATGAGCAAGCAAGTTGTATGCACACCCACTTAGTTTCTTTTGTTGAGCTTTAATACATTTATAGCTCTAGTGCATCCGTTGCATGGCAATCCCTACTCCTTGCATTGCCATCAATTGATGGGCATCTCCCTAGCCCGTTGATTAGCCGTGTCCACATAACCCCCATCATTATACTCTATTCCACCCATAGTGCTATATCCATGGCTCACGCTCATGTATTGCGTGAAGGTTGAAAAAGTTTGAGATTACAAAAGTATGAAACAATTGCTTGGCTTGTCATCGGGATTGTGCATGATGAGAGCATTCTTGTGTGACGAAAATGGAGCATGACCAAACTATATGAATTTGTAGGGATGAACTTTCTTTGGCCATGTTATTTTGAGAAGACATGATTGCTTAGTTAGTATGCTTGAAGTATTATTATTTTTATGTCAACATTAAACTTTTATCTTGAATCTTTCGGACCTGAACATTCATGCCACAATAAAGAAAATTACATTGAAAAATATGCTAGGTAGCATTCCACATCAAAAATTCTGTTTTTATCATTTACCTACTCGAGGACGAGCAGGAATTAAGGTTGGGGATGCTTGATACGTCTCCAACGTATCTATAATTTTTGATTGTTCCATGCTATTATATTATCTGTTTTGGATGTTTAATGGGCTTTATTATACACTTTTACATTATTTTTGGGACTAACCTACTAACCAAAGGGCGAGTGCAAATTGCTGTTTTTTTTGCCTATTTCAGTGTTTCACAGAAATGGAATATCAAACGGAATCCAAATGGAATGAAACCTTCGGGAGAGTGATTTTTGGAACAAACGCAATCCAGGAGACTTGGAGTGGAGGCCAAGAAAGAAACAAGGAGGCCACGAGGCAGGAGGGCGTGCCCAGGGGGTAGGCGCACCCCAACCCTCGTGGGCCCCTCGTGGCTCCCCTGACCGACTTCTTTCGCCTATATATACTCATATACCCCGAAAACATCCAAGAGCACCACAAAACCCTATTTCCACCGCCGCAACCTTCTGTACCCATGAGATCCCATCTTGGGACCTTTTCCGGCGCTCCGCCGGAGGGGGAATCGATCACGGAGGGCTTCTACATCAACACCATAGCCTCTCCGATGATGTGTGAGTAGTTTAACACAGACCTTCGGGTCCATAGTTATTAGCTAGATGGCTTCTTCTCTCTCTTTGGATCTCAATACAAAGTTCTCCTCGATCTTCTTGGAGATCTATTCGATGTAATTCTTTTTGCAGTGTGTTTGTCGAGATCCGATGAATTGTGGGTTTATGATCAAGATTATCTATGAACAATATTTGAATATCCTCTGAATTATTTTATGTATGATTTGATATCTTTTGCCAGTCTCTTCGAATTATCAGTTTGGTTTGGCCTACTAGATTGATCTTTCTTGCAATGGGAGAAGTGCTTAGCTTTGGGTTCAATCCTGCGGTGTCCTTTCCCGGTGACAGCAGGGGCAGCAAGGCACACATTGTATTGTTGCCATCGAGAATAAAAAGATGGGGTTTATATCATATTGCTTGAGTTTATCCCTCTACATCATGTCATCTTGCCTAATGTGTTACTCTGTTCTTATGAACTTAATACTCTAGATGCATGCTGGATAGCGGTCGATGTGTGGAGTAATAGTAGTAGATGTAGAATCGTTTCGGTCTACTTGTCACGGACGTGATGCCTATATACATGATCATGCCTAGATATTCTCATAACTATGCACTTTTCTATCAATTGCTCGACAGTAATTTTTTCACCCACCATAATACTTGTGCTATCTTGAGAGAAGCCACTAGTGAAACCTATGGCCCCCGGGTCTATTTTCCATCATATAAGTTTCCAATCTATTTTACTTTGCAATCTTTACTTTCAATCTATATCATAAAAATACCAAAAATATTTATCTTATTATCTCTATCAGATCTCACTTTTGCAAGTGGTCGTGAAGGGATTGACAACCCCTTTATCGCGTTGGTTGCAAGGTTTTTATTTGTTTGTGCAGGTACGAGGCGACTTGCGTGTAGTCTCCTACTGGATTGATACCTTGGTTCTCAAAACTGAGGGAAATACTTATGCTACTTTGCTGCATCACCCTTTCCTCTTCAAGGGAAAACCAATGCAGTGCTCAAGAGGTAGCATTTTGCCATGTCATTTAACAGAACAGCCACTCCTCCTACACACAAATCTTCCACGTGAGTGTTAGCAACTGTCGTATGCTCCTCCCTCCGTTCCCAAATGCAGTGCATAAAGCTTTATTGAAAATTTGAACCTCGCAAACTTTTACCGAGTTTTCGTGTACCAAAATGCACATATAGAATACCCAGTATATATCATTTGATTCATCTTCGAGAGGTAACTATAAAGATGGGGGAGGAGTCTACAAAGAAAGACCGTCGTATCACCTGTAGCAATTTCAACCATCCTTTGGTGTGGAGGAATATCATAGGAACTCTATATGATATGATTTTCATATGATTTTTTCCTTTAGAGCCAATTGGTTCATAGGAATAGATTCATATACTCCACCTTTCAAAGGAAATAAACATGATATCATTTTTATAGCTTTAGAGCCACTTGGTTCATATGAATGGATTCCTATACTCCCATAATTTCAAAGGAAAATAAACATTAGCGTATATTCAATAGAAAAGTTACTATGATGTGAACCAAATGACATATATTTTCTAATCCCTCCTCATAGGAATTGAGATACATGTCATCTCTAGATTCAATAGAAAAGTTCCTATGATGTGAACCAAATGACATTTCTTTTCCAATCCCTACTCAGAGGAATTGAGATACATGTCATCTCTTTCCCTACAACTTCCATGTATACATCTTCTATTCCTAAATAGCTAGTACAACCCACTAGTAGCTTTTTTCCTAGACATGCAACTATGGCACAAGAACACGTCATGCATGCAAGTCATAAATCACATTGTTTTTGTACTCTATGCATGCAAGCACCACATCATCAATCCATGCATGTTACTCATAATCTATTTCTTGCATTAGATTTTGTATTGACAATGTATGTGTTGGTCACGTGCACACATATGTAGTTCACATTTTTGTTAGAAATGTCATTCTTTTAACTGCAATTCATTTTTTCTCTTTGTAGTCCCTCCGTCTAGGTGTGTAAGTCATCTTCCGAAAACCAAATAATCCCAAAACACTTAGGCACGATACATCAACTCCTCCTTGTTTCTTGTTTCGTGACATATCAACTAATAAGAGATGTGGACCGTGCATGCTTTCAATGGCTTGAGACTTTCAAACATGACATGCAGTGGTTAATTCATTGCATGGAATGCTATTAACTAGCAAAAAAACCTAAGATGACTTATACACCTAGACGGAGGGAGTATTACATTTTCATTTTAAGCATACATTCACTTCCCATTAGTTATAGATGTTTTTGGAGGAACTTTTATGCATTATTTTGAGTAGAGTAGCAAATTTCACGCGGCCGCGGGTATATCAAAATGCAGGGCCCATGCATCATTGCCTTTCGGTCGAACCTACGTCCACAATATGTTGTACGTATATCTCCACTGGTCCCCTAACCCAAAACGCTGCCTCATTTCCGTAAAACCAAGCGGCCCACACATATTATGGCATTGACTCGAACTCAATCCCTCTCTCGTTTACTACGACGTGCCCCGCACGCCGTAGTACTCCTACAAACCCTACCGCCACATGCATCATCGGTTTTATTGAAGAGGACGTGGGAGAAGCGGATTTGTAGTGGAGGCGCTTTCAAAAAAAAGGATTTGTAGTGGAGGCCCCTACCCTAGGGTGCCCTAGGTAGCTGCCGCACGCATAATTGGTTTTCTCTTTTCTTTATGCTCTTGCGCCCTAGAGTGAAATGATGGTTGCTTCGTCTGTCCAGCTTAATGCGGGAAAGGTGGGGCTTTGTGATTTGACCCCTCATCGCTCATT
Organism: Triticum aestivum; assembly: GCF_018294505.1. Taxonomy (NCBI): domain Eukaryota; kingdom Viridiplantae; phylum Streptophyta; class Magnoliopsida; order Poales; family Poaceae; genus Triticum; species Triticum aestivum. The sequence goes on along the minus strand of NC_057808.1, from coordinate 34,687,904 downwards.
TAGTACTACTGCGGTGCTACGACTGGGGTGCCTCCAAGTCCAACCGCTGCTCCGAACTGTAATTTGGTGCATTGCACGTGGAACAAGACGGTGGATGAGCCACATGTCGGCCAAAGGTGTCCTGTTAAGTGTGTCGCCATTTCATGTGCGGACTGACCCTGCTTGAGTTGCTACGCCAACACAACAGGAGTAGCCTACCACTTGGTTTTGCTCCTTGGTGAATCCTGACTATATTGATCTAAAAAGATACTACCCTCTCCGTCTCGGTTTATAGGGCGTGCACGTAGTTCTAGGTCATCCATTTGACTAACTAAATACGAGTTACTATGTCACAAAAAGTATATCATTGGATTCTTAAGCGGATATAGTTTCTAAACATATAATGTTCATCACATATATAGCCAGTTAAATTCTCAACCTAGAACGATGTGCATGCCCTGTAAACCGATACAGAGGAAGTAGTAAAAATGAGGTGATTTTACCGAGCGATGGGCGGGGGAGCATGTCCTATCATGCGGTCCCACGTGTCATGATGTACCAAGGCGATGCGCGTCCCTCTTGAGGCGGAACAATGGCAGAAGCAATACGTGGTTTTCTTGAAGGAGATGATGGCGAAGCGAAGTGTGAAATAATGGTTGCTTCGTTCGTATGGGAAAGTGCGGCATTGTGATTTGACGTCTCATTGCTCATTACTACTACTGGCGCGGTACGACTGGCGTGCGTCCCCCTACTGTTCTGCACAGTTATTTGGTGCATGACACGTCGACCCAGTTGCTATTTGTCCCACATGTCGGTGAGAGGAAGTACATAATTCATGAAAGCGAGCGTCGACGGAGGAGTACAAGACACGACTTGGTTTTTGCTGCTTCGCGCGATCCATCGATACCAACCCGGACTAAAAAAGGCGAGGGCGGGTCTTTTCCCGCGCGGCAGGCAGGGGAGTTTGGCATAGTCTGTTTGAGGCAATGAGGCAGGAAGGGAAACAAGCAAATAAAGGTTGAGCGACTTAGTTTTGGGAAAATCTGATTTTACAGAGTACGTACCCACTATGGAGGTAGTACTACTTACTACTCCCTCCTTTCCGGTTTATAGGGCTCATCTAAAAAAATCGTTTTTCCGTTTTATAAGTCTCAATTCTACTAGTAGTAGTAGTACCATCACATGTTTGAATTTCGAGGTCCGTTAAATCACCCGATGCAAGCAGTGTCAAGAGAAAACTCACCAATGCATGTAGAAGTTCATGGAAATTTAGTGGTCATGCATGCATTCATTCTAATTAATGCCTCGGTAAACATAACTTCTTGAGAAAAACGAGCGTACTAATTACTTGTGCAAACTACAAAATTAATTCCACCACTCACCGTCTACCTTGGTTGGAGAGATTTTGAAATTGAGCCATAAACCGGAAAGGAGGGAGTAGTAACATATCCTAGGGTAGCTTGCTGCACCACGGACTCCAAGGAAATTGTTGTAGTACTACTCCTATTGTGATGCCCGTATACTTAAGCTACAGTGAACCTCTGCTAATGATGCCATGTCACCTCGATTACTATTGCTAATCTCGCGTTAGTTCGAAACCGATTTGAATTCAAATTAAAAATCAGGCAAACAACAAAAGTTTTCAAATAATGAAACTAAAATGTTCGGGTCATGCCGGATAACGCATAGGTAATATTGGTTGATAAACCACACTTTTATAAAATAACTAAATGCTCCAAACTAAATAAACAGTAACTAAAACAATTATGTAGATGCCCCTTGATAATTAAAATTTCTGTAAACTATTTAGTTAACTACCAAAATTTATTGTGGCAGTGGAATGTTTGGTGTTACTAGTTTAGGTGTAGTTCTTGTAATTTATAGAAATAAAAATAAAATAAATATAAAATGAAAAAGAAACTATAAAAGGACAAACCCCCTCCCCTTCGTCCATTCGGCCCATTTGGCCAACATCCAGCTGGCCCACTTCCCCTGGCCTATATGGCCTGCCCACCACCTAACCCTAATCCCCTCCCTCACAACCCCCCCGATCCAGCCCCCTTCCCACTCCTCCCACTCGCGCCCCCACTCTCCCTCTTCCCCGATCCAATCGGGATCGGGCTCGAACGTCGCCGCCGCCTGGAGCCATATAGCCGCCTGGAGCCACATGGCGGGAGCCCCGTGCCATCCCGACCCCGTCGCCTCGTCCCCGCCGTCGTCGACCCCGTCGTCGTCCTCCTCCTCGACCGCCTCCTCGCCGGACCTCGCGTCTTCGCCCTCTTCCCCGCCGGCCGCTAGCAAGCCTCGGCGCCCCCTCTCCCCATCAATGCCGGTGAGGCCCCCCGGCCTCTCCTCCTCTCTCTGCCCTCGCACACGACCGCGGCCATCACGCCCCGGGCCGCGTCCAAGCTCGTCGCCCGCGTCGTCCCGTTGCCTCACGCTCTGGCCTTGCCCTCCTCACCGCTGCTCCGCCCGGTCACCGCGACCCCGTCCCACCCGGCGTGTCACCTCGCGCGCCCGTGCTGTGGCCGGCTACCGTGTGCGGCTGCACCTGCGGCTGCGCCGCCCCCCGCTTCTCACGACCACCAGCGTGCCATCGCCCCCGCCTCACCCGCCTGCTCCCCTCGCCCGTGCTGGCCTCGCCCACGCCGGCCTGGCGACCTGCCAGGTCCGCCGCCATCCCCCGCGCCCCTGGGCATACACCTGCTTGGGCTGCGCCCAGCGCCCGCGCCCGCGTCGCTTGTTCGGGCAGCCCCTGCGGCACCCGAACCCACTATGGCCCTTAGGGCCTATGACATATGGGCCCCGCCCACCTAAGAACGTTTTATTAAAAAAAGAAATAAATAAATAAATAAATATATAAGTAAATAAATAATTAAATTAATTAAATTAATTAATTAATTAAGTTAATTAATCATGTTTAATTAATCTAATTAACTAGTTAGTTTAATTAAACCGTAATTAGATTAGTTAAACCCTAATTAGACTAAATAGTCAATGACAAACGGGACCCACACGTCAGTTGACCAGTCAACTCCTCTGTTGATTGCTGACGTCATGCTGACGTCAGCGTGCACTGTTCTGGATAATGTTGTTTTAAAATAATTAAATAAATCCTAAAAATGATTTAAATCTTTTAAAATTAATATAAATTAAACCGTAGCTCGGATGGAAAATCTTTGTACAGGAAAGTTGCTCAGAACGACGATACGAATCCGGATACGCAGCCCGTTCGCCCGCCACACATCCCTAGCATAGCAAACACGCAACTTTCCCCCTCCGATTCATCTGTCCGGAAACGCGAAACACCGGGGATACTTTCCTGGATGTTTCCCCCCTTTCCCGGTACCACCTCCTACCGTGTTAGGGCACACCTAGCACCGCAGATTGACATGTCTTCCATCGTCATGCTTATGTTTGCATTATATTTATTGTTTCTTCCCCCTCTTCTCCGGTAGACTACGAGACCGACGCCGCTGCTGGTGCCCCGGCCGACTACGCTGTTGACGACCCCTCCTTCTTGCTAGAGCAATCAGGCAAGCCCCCCCCTTGATCACCAGATATCACCTATTCTTCTCTATACTATTGCATTAGAGTAGTGTAGCATGTTACTGCTTTCCGTTAATCCTATTCTGCTGCATAGCCTGTCCTTGCCACTACTGTTGTTACCTTTACCTACAATCCTACATGCTTAGTATAGGATGCTAGTTTTCCATCAGTGGCCCTACATTCTTGTCCGTCTGCTGTGCTATACTATCGGGCCGTGATCACTCGGGAGGTGATCACGGGTATATACTATATACTTTATACATGATACATGTGGTGACTAAAGTCGGGTCGGCTGGTGGAGCACCCGCGAGTGATTCACGGATTGGGGGCTGAAAGGACCTTTGTCCCGATGGCCCTCTGGGTGGATCTTTGTGGCGGAGCGACAGGGCAGGTTGAGACCGCCTAGGTAAGAGGTGGGCCTGGCCCTGATCGGTGTCCGTGGTTACATCAATTAACACGCTTAACGAGATCTTGGTATTTGATCTGAGTCTGGCCATTTGGTCTATACGCACTAACCAACTACGCGGGAACAGTTATGGGCACTCGACGTCGTGGTATCAGCCGAAGCCTTCGTGACGTCAGCGACTGAGCGGCGCGCCGGGTTGGACCGCGTAACGTGACTTCCTTTGAAATGGAGGTTGCTAGGTCTGCTCTACGGCCACGTACGCAACATGCAGGTGTGCAATGGGCGATGGGCCCAGACCCCTGCGCGCATAGGATTTAGACCGGCGTGCTGACCTCTCTGTTGTGCCTAGGTGGGGCTGCGACATGTTGATCTTCCGCGGCCGGGCATGACCCAAAAAAGTGTGTTCGGTTATGTGGTGCACCCCTGCAGGGAAGTTTATCTATTCGAATAGCCGTGTCCCTCGGTAAAAGGACGACCCGGAGTTGTACCTTGACCTTATGACAAGTAGAACCGGATACTTAATAAAAACACACCCTTCCAAGTGCCAGATACAACCCGGTGACGCTCTCTAACAGGGCGATGAGGAGGGGATCGCCGGGTAGGATTATGCTATGCGATGCTACTTCGAGAACTTCAATCTACTCTCTTCCACATGCTGCAAGATGGAGGTGGCCAGAAGCATAGTCTTCGACAGGATTAGCTATCCCCCACTTATTCTGGCATTCTGCAGTTCAGTCCACCGATATGGCCCTTTACACATATATCCATGCATATGTAGTGTAGCTCCTTGCTTGTGAGTACTTTGGATGAGTACTCACGGTTGCTTTTCTCCCTCTTTTCCCCCTTTCCTTTCTACCTGGTTGTCGCAACCAGATGCTGGAGCCCAGGAGCCAGACGCCACCGTCGACGACGACTCCTACTACACCGGAGGTGCCTACTACTACGTGCAAGCCGCTGATGACGGCCAGGAGTAGTTTAGGAGTATCCCAGGCAGGAGGCATGCGCCTCTTTCAATCTGTATCCCCGTTGTGCCAGCCTTCTTAAGGCAAACTTGTTTAACTTATGTCTGTACTCAGATATTGTTGCTTCCGCTGACTCATCTATGATCGAGCACTTGTATTCGAGCCCTCGAGGCCCCTGGCTTGTATTATGATGCTTGTATGACTTATTTATGTTTTAGAGTTGTGTTGTGATATCTTCCCGTGAGTCACTGATCTTGATCGTACACATTTGTGTGCATGATTAGTGTATGATTGAATCAGGGGCGTCACAAGTTGGTATCAGAGCCGACTGACTGTAGAAATCCCCCTTCCAAACTCCTTGGCCAAAGTTGAGTCTAGACATTGAAAAACTTTTACTAACATGTCTGTGCGGCTTACGGGCCCACGTTGCCATTGGGTGGTATTAGGATCTTTTATTCCTCGTCTATACTCTGGAACTCTTATCTCTCTTCTACTCGGGTTAAATGGTTTTACTAACTCTAACTCTAGGTTCTCGTAACTACTTCCTCCCGGAGAGCCACTCGATACAGATGATCACTTGATGCACTAGAAGATTCCGAAGTTACTCTTCGATGTTCCCATGATACTTTGTGCCATCGGTTTTGCAATTCCATTCCATCGATAAACCCCAACGGATAACCAAGTACACTTGCCATTCATACAATCATTCCCCGTTGATCTTGTTATTACAAGATACCCTGAAATTATCTCTATTGTTCCGGGTATACTTTGTGCCTACTGCCTTGCAGTTCCTTGCCACCTGAATACCCCTACGGATAATTTCTCGCCCTTATCGAGTATCCGTTCATCCCCAGTTGTTCATGTGTTTCACAATGGTCTTCGAAATACTATTCGATCCTCCAAAAATCCTTAGTAGCTTATTGCCCTGCAATACTTGTTTGCTTGCATTATGGATGCTTTCCATATGTCTGGCAATATTCGTTAGTATCCTTAGGCATCGTCATTTTGATCCTATTGATTCAACATGAGTGCGAATGCACGCAATCATCAGTTGATACTTTTAAATTATCTTTCCGGCTCAGACGTCATTTTAAACATGAGCTTGTTCTCGACCAATCTATTTGCCGTCAATTGTACCCTTAGGTCTATTGAACTTATCCACCCTTGATCAGAGCGTCCTCTTCTGATCCTTCGATTTGGAAATCATTATTCCTTTGATATCTAAGCATCGAATCATTCAGATGTTCTAGAATATGATGCCCTTGCATTCTTTCTTCAACTGGGTGTGTGCCGATGCTCACATCAGCTCCGCTATCGACCGTCAAATCCTTGGTTGGATTATTATTCGGCAATGTCCATCATATTTAATCGCCTTGCGAATTCTTCCCTGATACATAATGCCATTAGTAAATCCTATTCTCTGATTTGGCCAACCCTGCTCTGCTTTCGAGCTGGTGATATTTACTCTTGGAACTTGTGGTACCTTATGCCTTCCTTAATCTGTGTGACCCGAAAACTTTTCACGGGTCATACTCCTCTAGTAATTCACCCGGTAGATTTTCACACTGAAATCATTTTTATTAGAGCAGTGAATGAATGGTCTCGCATTGGAGAAGTGGGAGTCGACCTTGAACGTTGTGTTCATGCCCATGGAAATGATGTAGATCATATCATTAAAGCTTCTCTTCAAATAAATATTTCCTTGGTATAAGTTTATCTTATATCTGGGATCTGGCATTTTGCAATCGTTGTTCCGGCCATGTTCTTCTTTTAAATACCATTTCTCAGACAAGTTGAAGTACTTGTCTTCTGCAGATCATCGCACCTATCCAACCCTTACTTTGATCTACCGTCGAGCATTACACTCTGGTATCTCAAGAATACCACGGAACTACATAACTTCTTATGAGTTCTTCATCAACTATTATTCTCGCCAATTCCAATTTCCCTCGGGTTCTGAGTTATTAGTCACTCGAGAACACCGTTAAGTGAATCGATTCCGCACTCCGATTCAATAACTCTAAGTAATTTCCGTTGCTTATGATTTAATAACCCTTCAAGTCATTCCTAGCCTGATCGGCTATATCATTATCGTGCAATTTTTTAACTGTGCTATCCGGTCCTTCTTTCCGAAGCACAATTTTCGACGATGAGCTAAGCTTACGTCGACTTTCCTCGTCATATCATTTCGCTTTGAACAATAAGCTTGATTCCGAGTTTGTGTCATATCCGTGGTTTCAATAACTTTTTGCTCCATCCTTCCTTTTGCTTGATGTCGTCGATGAGCGATTATATCTTCATGAAACCTCTCAACAAATGTGTCATGATCATCATCAACATTCCGAGCTCCTCAAGGATATCAATTGAATTCATGATGAGAAATACCATCCTTGCCCTCGATGATTTGTGTTATCATCGACCACTCGATTGCCTTTCGTTCAACACAAACTTTTTCGTGTTTTGTGTTATACCTTGAGATCCTTGCTATCCAGCATTCGTTCTTCTTTACCTTGGAGTATTACCATCTTTTATGTCAAGAATGTCATGAGAATTTCAGCACCTCTTAAGAATTCTTGATGCAGGTGATACCTTTTGCCATATCTGTTCATTCCTTGGTCCCCGTGTTATTTCTAACCGGAAAACCGACAATCGAACTATGATGTGCGACTTCAAAACTTCTAGCAACCCTATTGCTTTGAAGTTAATGGTCGATATTTCATTCTTAGACCATTGGTCATCGGATCACCATTCTAACATTGATCATGCTACCTAAGCCCATATTTCGGGTGCACCTTTCAACCAATGTTTAACTATGTATGTTTTCCTCCAGCATACCTCATTATATCATTTCATCTGACAAATGCTATCTCCTTGTTCACATAAGTGTGCAAATCCATCTTTTGAAAATCTAAATTAATTGTAGCTGAGTCAATTAGCCACCTCCTCACCTCTCCTTGATTTAATGATAGCTCGTGTGTCGGAACTCGCTGCATAGTTCATTTCCCGAGAATCTTACATTTTCATCTCGTCAATTGTGCTGCACCTTTTCTTCCTAGGTATCCTGCCACCAATCAGAACTGAATCTCGGTCTGATATGATGGTTGGAACATATTTCCAAGAGATATAACACTGGTCTTTATGTGACTCGGTAAGGTGATGTCATGCCTAGCACACCTGACCGGAGGACCTATTGTTATAATTTCCTTTTTAGCAAGGATAACCATTCTTCCATGAGGAAATTGAATGACTTGTTTTATAAATTTTTCCTGAAGGATCCTTTGTGTATCCAACGTCCGACCTTGCTCGAAGACCATGTCAATGCTATCTCAAAGCATGTCTGTGGTACTCCGATTTTCAACAAGAACATTTGAAGCCCAATGGTAAATGTTTCTCGCTCAATTATCCAAACACCGTTGCATGGGTAATGTCATGAAATTTCTCTCCCCTTACCTAAAGGGTTTTCTACATTGTATCCTGTCATGGATATCATGCTCTACTTGTCCTTGGGAAGGATATACCCCTGAAATATGTGTTTAACCACATTTTTCCCTTTCCATTGTTCTGTATAACCAGATGATCACATTTTCCTTTCCATTGGCTTGTTTGAACTTTCTTGTGATCTATATAATCTAAGCAGTAATAATTCACTGCTTATGTAAACACCTCGGTGTACACTCTGTCAGTGAGACCCTGTTTCTACCGTTGATGACATTCCGGTAACCGCCGATGGACGAGAACTTTGCCTAATGGCCCGCCTCATTCAACGAGCAGGAAAATGGTTCTCTTCATCCCTCGCCCTTGGTACCGATGTTGTTGCCGACATAACCGACAGACTATCCTCTGACATGCCTTGCTTACATGATCATGCAAGATGTCACCACCCTTCCTACTTTTAACCCACATGGTGGGCCCATAACCCACAGTTCCACAGGATCGAAACCTGACTCTCCTGTGCACCCTTGTTGCCAAAGTTATTCCTCGCGCTTGGCTTCGTATGCAATTCACGAGCTACATTCCTAGTGATCTATTCTGGTTTCAGATGCAATACTTATTCACGTTGCCCTGAAACCCTTTCACCTTCTGTCTAGGCATTGAACGATTGCCTGACTGCTTGAAACTTCTTACTGTACCTTCGAACTTTACTCTTGATGTGCTTTATTTGTTCAATTCGAGAGGTACTCACATGCTCATTCATGGGTTAATCCCAGATTATCACCCTTATAGAATTCTGTCGTTGCCGATATGCCCCGTTACCTATTCATAAGTACGATGGAACCCCCGAAGAAAGGATGACGACTTCATAATGATGACCTGAAGCAGTGGAATGAAGACATCAATGTAATGGGTCAATCTCTTCGAGAAGAGCAGCCAAGATCGAGAAGATCCGTTAGGATTTCGTAACCATACCTTTCCCCCACCTTACGCCTCTTAAATCTCGGGACGAGATTTCTTGTAGTGGAGGAGAATTGTGACGCCCGTATACTTAAGCTACAGTGAACCTCTGCTAATGATGCCATGTCACCTCGATTACTATTGCTAATCTCGCGTTAGTTCGAAACCGATTTGAATTCAAATTAAAAATCAGGCAAACAACAAAATTTTCAAATAATGAAACTAAAATGTTCGGGTCATGCGGGTTAACGCATAGGTAATATTGGTTGATAAACCACACTTTTATAAAGTAACTAAATGCTCCAAACTAAATAAACAGTAACTAAAACAATTATGTAGATGCCCCTTGATAATTAAAATTTCTGTAAACTATTTAGTTAACTACCCAAATTTATTGTGGCAGTGGAATGTTTGGTGTTACTAGTTTAGGTGTAGTTCTTGTAATTTATAGAAATAAAAATAAAATGAAATGAAAATGAAAAAGAAACTATAAAAGGACAAACCCCCTCCCCTTGGTCCATTCGGCCCATTTGGCCAACATCCAGCTGGCCCACTTCCCCTGGCCTATATGGCCTGCCCCACCACCTAACCCTAATCCCCTCCCTCACAACCCCCCCGATCCAGTCCCCTTACCACTCCCCCACTCGTGCCCCCACTCTCCCTCTCCCCCGATCCAATCGGGATCGGGCTCGAACGTCGCCGCCGCCTGGAGCCAAATCGCCGCCTGGAGCCACATGGCCGGAGCCCCGTGCCACCCCGACCCCGTCGCCTCGTCCCTGCCGTCGTCGACCCCGTCGCCGTCCTCCTCCTCGACCGCCTCCTCGCCGGACCTCGCGTCTTCGCCCTCTTCCCCGCCGGCCGCCAGCAAGCCTCGGCGCCACCCCTCCCCATCAACGCCGGTGAGGCCCCCCCGGCCTCTCCTCCTCTCTCTGCCCTCGCACACGACCGCGGACATCACGCCCCGGGCCGCGTCCAAGCTCGTCGCCCGCGTCGTCCCGCTGCCTCGCGCTCTGGCCTTGCCCTCCTCGCCGCTGCTCCGCCCGGTCACCGCGACCCCGTCCCGCCCGGCGTGTCACCTCGCGCGCTCGCACCCGTGCTGTGGCCGGCTACCGCGTGCTGCTGCTCCTGCGGCTGCGCCGCCCCCGCTTCTCGCGACCACCACCGTGCCACCGCCCCCGCCTCACCCGCCTGCTCCCCTCGCCCGTGTTGGCCTTGCCCACGCCGGCCTGGCGACCTGCCAGGTCCGCCGCCCTCCCCCGCGCCTCTGGGCATACACCTGCTCGGGCTGCGCCCAGCGCCCGCGCCCGCGTCGCCTGTTCGGGCAGCCCCCGCGGCACCGGAACCCACTATGGCCCTTAGGGCCTATGACATATGGGCCCCGCCCACCTGAGAACGTTTTATTAAAAAATTTAAATAAATAAATATATATATGAGTAAATAAATAAATAATAATTAAATTAATTAATTAATTAAGTTAATTAAGTTAATTAATCCTATTTAATTAATCTAATTAACTAGTTAGTTTAATTAAACTGTAATTAGATTAGTTAAACCCTAATTAGACTAAAAGTTAATGACGAACGGGACCCACACGTCAGTTGACCAGTCAACTCCTCTGTTGACTGCTGACGTCATGCTGATGTCAGCGTGCACTGTTCTGGATAATGTTGTTTTAAAATAATTAAATAAATCCTAAAAATGATTTAAATCTTTTAAAATTAATATAAATTAAACCGTAGCTCAGATGGAAAAACTTTGTGCATGAAAGTTGCTCAGAACGACGAGACGAATCCGGATAAGCAGCCCGTTCGCCGGACACACATCCCTAGCATAGCAAACATGCAACTTTCCCCCTCCGGTTCATCTGTCCAAAAACGCGAAACACCGGGGATACTTTCCCGGATGTGTTCCCCCTTTCCCGGTACCACCTCCTACCGTGTTAGGGCACACCTAGCACCGCGCATTGACATGTCTTCCATCGTCATGCTTATGTTTGCATTATATTTATTGTTCCTTCCCCCTCTTCTTCGGTAGACTACGAGGCCGACGCCGCTGCTGGTGCCCCGACCGACTACGCTGTTGACGACCCCTCCTTCTTGCCAGAACAATCAGGCAAGCCCCCCCTTGATCACCAGATATCGCCTATTCTTCTCTATACTCTTGCATTAGAGTAGTGTAGCATGTTACTGCTTTCCGTTAATCCTATTCTGCTGCATAGCTTTTCCTTGCCACTACTGTTGTTACCTTTACCTGCAATCCTACATGCTTAGTATAGGATGCTAGTTTTCCATCAGTGGCCCTACATTCTTGTCTGTCTGCTGTGCTATACTATCGGGCCGTGATCACTCGGGAGGTGATCACGGGTATATACTATATACTTTATACATGATACATGTGGTGACTAAAGTCGGGTCGGCTCGTGGAGCACCCGCGAGTGATTCACGGATTGGGGGCTGAAAGGACCTTTGTCCCGACGGCCCTCTGGGTGGATCTTTGTGGCGGAGCGACAGGGCAGGTTGAAACCGCCTAGGTGAGAGGTGGGCCTGGCCCTGGTCGGTGTCCGTGGTTACATCAATTAACACGCTTAACGAGATCTTGGTATTTGATCTGAGTCTGGCCATTTGGTCTATACGCACTAACCAACTACGCGGGAACAGTTATGGGCACTCGACGTCGTGGCATCAGCCGAAGCCTTCGTGACATTAGCGACTGAGCGGCGCGCGCCGGGTTGGACCGCGTAACGTGACTTCCTGTGAAATGGAGGTTGCTAGGTCTGCTCTCCGACCGCGTATGCAACATGCAGGTGTGCAATGGGCGATGGGCCCAGACCCCTGCGCGCATAGGATTTAGACCGGCGTGCTGACCTCTCTGTTGTGCCTAGGTGGGGCTGCGACGTGTTGATCTTCCGTGGCCGGGCATGACCCAGAAAAGTGTGTCCGACCAAATGGGATCGAGCGTGTTGGGTTATGTGGTGCACCCCTGCAGGGAAGTTTATCTATTCGAATAGCCGTGTCCCTCGGTAAAAGGATGACCCGGAGTTGTACCTTGACCTTATGACAACTAGAACAGGATACTTAATAAAGAACACCCTTCCAAGTGCCAGATACAACCCGGTGATCGCTCTCTAACAGGGCGATGAGGAGGGGATCACCGGGTAGGATTATGCTATGCGATGCTACTTGGAGAACTTTAATCTACTCTCTTCTACATGCTGCAAGATGGAGGTGGCCAGAAGCGTAGTCTTCGACAGGATTAGCTATCCCCCACTTATTCTGGCATTCTGCAATTCAGTCCACCGATATGGCCCTTTACACATATATGCATGCATATGTAGTGTAGCTCCTTGCTTGCGAGTACTTTGGATGAGTACTCACGGTTGCTTTTCTCCCTCTTTTCCCCCTTTCCTTTCTACCTGGTTGTCGCAACCAGGTGCTGGAGCCCAGGAGCCAGACGCCACTGTCGACGACGACTCCTACTACACCGGAGGTGCCTACTACTACGTGCAAGCCGCTGACGATGGCCAGGAGTAGTTTAGGAGGATCCCAGGCAGGAGGCCTGCGCCTCTTTCGATCTGTATCCCCGTTTGTGCTAGCCTTCTTTAGGCAAACTTGTTTAACTTATGTCTGTACTCAGATATTGTTGCTTCCGCTGACTCGTCCATGACCGAGCACTTGTATTCGAGCCCTCGAGGCCCCTGGCTTGTGTTATGATGCTTGTATGACTTATTTATGTTTTAGAGTTGTGTTGTGATATCTTCCCGTGAGTCCCTGATCTTGATCGTACACATTTGCGTGCATGATTAGTGTACGATTGAATCGGGGGCGTCACACCTATGTACCACTGTACTACTCCTACTACTAAAAGACATATATTTCAAACAATATGATAATCTGTTTAACCAAGGTAGGGATGAGGAGTAAACGGAGGGAGTAGTAAGCAAGCTTCACCTCGTCCTATGAGCCACCACGCCCGTGGGAGGGGGAGACATCGTGCTAAGAAAGCTTCTCCTCGTTCTGCGAGTTGACAGGACACATCAAAAGTACTCTAGTGTATAGAGCCTTGCCTCTAAGGTAGGCCCCACATGGTTTGCTTCTTTTTTAACATAATGCGTCAAGTCGCAATTTGTTTGTTCACCCGTGGTACACGATCCTCCATCAAGTGGACAACTAGTACACGTGTCAAATTACCACATGGGCTGCCTTTTCGTACAGAAATGAGCTCCACCGTGTACCCGCGCGGGTGTGGTTGGGAAAGAGACGGGAGTACGTGCACCATGTGTGCACCTCTTCTCTTCGTGCACATCCCCCACCTACGTGGGTGTGTGTGTGAGAGAGATACAAACCTAGACATAATGCGCCGTCCATCCCCATGCCTCCGCTCAGTCCGACCACCAGTCGCCACCATGCCCCACTCCTCACCTTATCTCTCATCTTTCTCGAGATATCATTTTTTCGATGAAATTCTCGAGATACCATTTTTCCGACAAAATTCTCGAGATATCATTAGTTTTTAGACATGGGATTACTCCTGCATGGGTCAATCACAATAGGTGTTTTGTAAAAAAATGCATCTTGATGTTCCGTGCAATGCACGGGCATCTTGCAAGTCCATGAAAACAACACATGGCAAAATTTCACGGCGAACGAGGGATTTGAATGTGCTGGGAGGGGCTGTTTTGTTCTTGCCCTGGGTAGCCAAAATATTAGCGACCCTTTTGTCCACCGGTGCCTTTGCCACCGATGAACGAGGAATGGCTCGGGTGCTCATGCATCCTCCAGCACGCACGTTGGAGACGAGCTCGCATGAGCTATGCTTTTTTCTCCCACCATGCCGCCGAGCCGGCCGCAGACCGACCAGCGACCCGCAAATTACACCATCCAACCGTAGCCACACTCATTCTGACAGCAACTCAACCAACCGGACGAAATTCACGCAAACACGGCGATATTTCATATAAACAATGACAGAATTCATATAAAATACCGGATTTTCATACAAACATGACGGATTTCATTACATTCAAATCAACTAAGGGGTGCTAGTTCTGGACAGCACATGTATATAATACCTGGCCTGAATGGTCGCCCGCTGATCCATTTGTGTTCCTCATGTCTGGCAGCACGATCACCGGACTGCCGGGAGCCCCGGAGGTATATGCTTCAGCACAAAGGACGGCTCGCTTCCCCATTGCCCAACTGATATCGTTGGCTGATGCCCAAGATGAAGGTGGAAGGGGGCTTCTCCGCTTCCGTGGAGCCCCTGCGGGGTCGACGAAGGTCCTCGCAACAAAAGGATCCATCAAGACACCTGCTATGTATGCCGGCGTCGCCTCCACGGTGGCCTTCATGGGACCCAAGCGGCAGTGGCCTCCCATGTTCTACTTCTCCTCGATGATGGCGGCGGACGCGGAGGCGCTGGCCACCGACTCGTCGCTCTCCGTGCACCCGGCTTCTGTCTCTGCTTACATGGCGCGACCGCCGTCATGGGAGTCTCGGCCACAGAAACGGGAGACGCGGTCGCAGACACAGGAGGCGCGGTACGAGGCGGCGGCGTGGACATCAGCGACGACGCCCGTGCGCCGCTCCTCGTCGAGCTGGCCTGGAGCGACGAGTTGCTGAACCGCGCGCCGGCTTGGGGCGTCAACTGGCTCTGTCGGGAGAGGGGAGGGAGGTGGATCAGCGAGCTGCATAGCTCGTATCCGGTGGGCTCGGCGGGCCACCCAGCCAGCTTGGATGTGGGATAACTACTCTTCGTAAGCCATTGTAAGAGTGGACAAAATGGTGAAGGAGGAGATAGGGGAGCGGCGGAGGTGTGCGATTCTTGGCCGGTGTCTGGCCTCGTTTAAATAGACGGCGGGCGGGAGGAGCTCGGCCGGCTATGCGTTTAATGCCGGCCCGGTCATGAACGGACGTGTGTCTAGAGTGGGTTTCTCAGCTTCCCCATAGGTTTCATGGAGGCGTTTGAATGCGGCAAGGAGGCATGTTCAGCCGGGTGTGCAGCGAGTGGCGCCCTCGACTCTGACGTATGACACCGCGCCGTTCTTCCACTGACGTGTGGGCTCTTTGGGTACATGGCCTGCATGTTAGTGACCCAACGCAGGCAGCACACAACATAGGAACTTTTGGTGGGTCAGGGCGGTCAGAAGCAGGCATTTCATAAACCGATGATTGTTCATTGAGTGCGACATCATCTATTTCATGTAGATAAGCCTACTATATAATGTAAGAGAATTTTAAAATTTCCATATATACGGTTATAGCCCGTTCGATATGTTGTGATTCATAAAGACCGCTGCAAACATCAATGTTCTGCTTATCACAGATAAGATTGATTAATACCCATAACAATCAATGTCCTTAACAAAGGGTGCATGCACGTATAGGTTGAGCGTGTGTCTTGTGTCGTGTGTTGTGTGCATGCAGGCGTGCGAGTGTTGCGTGCGTGCATGTGTACGTTTCAGTGTTGCATGCATGTGTGCGTACGTGCGTGTGTTCGTGAGTGCATGTGTACGTGTCAATGTTGCACGCCTGCATGCATGCGTGTGTTCGTTATGTGTACGTGTCAGTGTTGCACGCCTGCATGCGTGCGTTTGTTCATGCGAGTGTTGCGTGCGTGCATGTGTACGTGCAGCGTGAGGCTACACGTTAGTCGACTGACTCTTTCATCTCTGGTCAGTCGATTTTCTAGCCGTTGGATACGAAATCAAGGGCCTGCTGGCCCGCGCCGCCACGCCGCCCCGAAACCACTCCCCACCGCGGGTCCGCCGCCGCCCCGGCCATCCTTCTAGCCCCCTCCTCCCCCGCGCCAAGCTTTTTCTCCGGCAATCCCCACGCCACCGCCCAATCACCGTGCCCCCACCGCCGACGACTGCCAACCAAAGGTCTCACGACTTTGAATCCCCACCGACCACTAATTTATTACCATTTATGTCTTTCATATACGCGCTGACGGGTGGGCCCTATGGTAATGTGCGGTGCTGAATGTGGACCGTTTGGCTGGTCAATTGATCGTGTCATCAACAAATTACGGAGCTGTATGGTGAGCCAGTGACCGTATGATCACCCTAAAATGTATTTTATTAACACAGTACAGACTCAAACTACCATTTCTTTTTTCATATACGCACTGACAGGTGGGCCCCATGATTACGCGCCTCGATGGTGCAACACAAGTTGCGCCACGTGGAACGTTTGACTGGTCAATTGATTGTGTCATCAACAAAATACGGAGTTGTACAGGTGAGCCACTGACCGTATAATCACGACATGTATTTTTTTTAAGACGGTACATGATACGTCTCCAACGTATCTATAATTTTTGATTGCCCCATGCTATTATATTATCCATCTAGGTTGTTTTATATGCATTATGATTTTTTAATATGATTTTCGGGACTAACCTATTAACCTAGAGCCCAGTGCCAGTTTCTGTTTTTTCCTTGTTTTTGAGTTTTACAGAAAAGAAATACCAAACGGAGTCCAATTGATGTGCCAATTTTTGATGATTTTTTATGGACCAAAAGAAGCCCCCGGAGTGAAATAGTTGGGCCAGAACAGTCCTGAGCTGTCCACGAGGGTGGAGGGCACGCCCTACCCTCCTAGGTGTGTCCCCCTGCCTCGTGGACGACTCGGAGACCCCCCTGACATGAGATGGACGCAAAAAATTCCTACAAATATAGAAACCCCTGAAAAGAAACCTAGATCGGGAGTTCCGCTGGCGCAAGCCTGTGTAGCCACCAAAAACCAATCGGGGCCCTGTTCCGGCACCTTGCCGGAGGGGGGATCCATCACCGGTGGCCATCTTCATCATCCTGGCGCTCTCCATGACGAGGAGGGAGTAGTTCACCCTCGGGGGTGAGGGTATGTACCAGTAGCTATGTGTTTGATCTCTCTCTCTCTCTCGTGTTCTTGATATGGCACGATCTTGATGTATCCCGAGCTTTGCTATTATAGTTGGATCTTATGATGCTTCTCCCCCTCTATCTTCTTGTAATGGATTGAGTTTTCCCTTTGAAGTTATCTTATCGGATTGAGTCTTTAAGGATTTGAGAACACTTGATGTATGTCTTGCGTGGGATACCGTGGTGACAATGAGGTATTCTATTGATTCACTTGATGTATGTTTTGGTGATCAACTTGCGGGTTCCGTGACCTTGGGAATCTATGCATAGGGGTTGGCACACGTTTTCGTCTTGACGCTCCGGTAGAAACTTTGGGGCACTCTTTGAAGTTCTTTGTGTTGGTTGAATAGATGAATCTGAGATTGTGTGATGCATATCTATAATCATACCCACGGATACTTGAGGTGACATTCAAGTATTGTTACGTTTCCAACGTATCTATAATTTTTGATTGCTCCATGCTATATTATCTACTGTTTTGGACATTATTGGGCTTTATTATTCACTTTTATATTATTTTTGGGACTAACCTATTAACCGGAGGCCCAGCCCAGAATTGCTGTTTTTTGCCTATTTCAGAGTTTCACAGAAAAAGAATATCAAACGGAGTCCAAACGGAATGAAACCTTCGGGAACGTAATTTTTAGGAAGAATATGATCCAGGAGACTTGGACCCTACGTCAAGAAACAAAAGAGGAGGCCACGAGGTAGGGGGCGCACCTAACCCCCCCCCCCCAGGGCGCGCCCTCCACCCTCATGGGCCCCCTGTTGCTCCACCGACATACTCCTTCCTCCTATGTATACCTACGTACCCCCAAACGATCAGATACGGAGCCAAAAACCCAATTCCACCGCCGCAACCTTCTGTACCCACGAGATCCCATCTTGGGGCCTGTTCCGGAGCTCCGCCGGAGGGGGCATCGATCACGGAGGGCTTCTACATCATCACCATAGCCCCTCCGATGAAGTGTGAGTTGTTTACCTCAGACCTTCGGGTCCATAGTTATTAGCTAGATGGCTTCTTCTCTCTTTTTGGATCTCAATACAATGTTCTCCCCCTCTCTCGTGGAGATCTATTCGATGTAATCTTATTTTTGCGGTGTGTTAGTTGAGACCGATGAATTGTGGGTTTATGATCAAGTTTATCTATGAACAATATTTGAATCTTCTCTGAATTCTTTTATGTATGATTGGTTATCTTTGCAAGTCTCTTTGAATTATCAGTTTGGTTTGGCCTACTAGATTGATCTTTCTTGCAATGGGAGAAGTGCTTAGCTTTGGGTTCAATCTTGCGGTGTCCTTTCCCAGTGACAGTAGGGGCAGCAAGGCACGTATTGTATTTTTGCCATCGAGGATAACAAGATGGGGTTTTTATCATATTGCATGAATTTATCCCTCTACATCAGGTCATCTTGCTTAAGGCGTTACTCTGTTTTCATGAACTTAATACTCTAGATGCATGCTGGATAGCGGTCGATGAGTGGAGTAATAGTAGTAGATGCAGGCAGGAGTCGGTCTACTTGTCTCGGACGTGATGCCTATATACATGATCATACCTAGATATTCTCATAACTATGCTCAATTCTGTCAATTGCTCAACAGTAATTCGTTCACCCACTGTAAAATACTTATGCTCATGAGAGAAGCCACTAGTGAAACCTATGGCCCCCGGGTCTATTTTCCATCATATTAATCTCCCGAAAACAAGCTATTTCTGGTGCCGTTTTTATTTTGTTTACTTTACTTTGCATCTTTATCACAAAAATACCAAAAATATTATCCTATCATATCTATAAGATCTCACTCTCGCAAGTGGCCGTGAAGGGATTGACAACCCCTTATCACGTTGGTTGCGAGGATTTATTTGTTTTGTGTAGGTGCGAGGGACTCGCGCGTAGCCTCCTACTGGATTGATACCTTGGTTCTCAAAAACTTAGGGAAATACTTACGCTACTTTGCTGCATCACCCTTTCCTCTTCAAGGGAAAACCAACGCAGTGCTCAAGAGGTAGCAAGTATCTAGGTGACATTAGGGTTTTGGTTGATTTGTGTCTTAAGGTGTTATTTTACTACGAACTCTAGGGCTGTTTGTGACACTTATAGGAATAGACCAATGGATTGATCGGAAAGAATAACTTTGAGGTGGTTTCGTATCCTACAATAATCTCTTCGTTTGTTCTCCGCTATTAGTGACTTTGGAGTGACTCTTTGTTGCATGTTGAGGGATTGTTATATGATCCAATTATGTTATTATT
This sequence comes from Triticum aestivum, assembly GCF_018294505.1. Taxonomy (NCBI): domain Eukaryota; kingdom Viridiplantae; phylum Streptophyta; class Magnoliopsida; order Poales; family Poaceae; genus Triticum; species Triticum aestivum. Next base: position 34,668,462 of record NC_057808.1, on the reverse strand, counting down.
GTTGAGAGAACTTGCACTAGTGAAAGTATGAACCCTGGGCCTTGTTTCGAAGCAGTGCAATACCGTTTTCGCTCACTTTTATCATTAGTTACCTTGCTGTTTTTATATTTTCAGATTACAAAAACCTATATCTACCATCCATATTGCACTTGTATCACAATCTCTTCGCCGAACTAGTGCACCTATACAATTTACCATTGTATTGGGTGTGTTGGGGACACAAGAAACTCTTTATTATTTGGTTGCAAGGTTGTTTGAGAGAGACCATCTTCATCCTACGCCTCCCACAGATTGATAAACCTTAGGTCATCCACTTGAGGGAAATTTGCTACTGTCCTACAAACCTCTGGACTTGGAGGCCCAACAACGTCTACAAGAAGAAGGTTGTGTAGTAGACATCAAGCTCTTTTCTGGCGCCGTTGCCGGGAGGCTAGGTAAGCGGCACTAAAACCCCGTCAACTAAGCTCTTTTCTGGCGCCGTTGCCGGGGAAGTTAGTGCTTGAAGGTATATCTTTAGATCTTGCAATCGAATCTTTTAGTTTCTTGTTTTATCACTAGTTTAGTTTATAAAAGAAAACTATAAAAAATGGAATTGAGGGTGCCTCATATGCTTCATATTTTTAATATCTTTCGTGAAAATGATGGAAAGGAAAATTGTGCTCAAGTGTTAGAAGAAGAATGCATTAAAATGTTTGGCGCTAAATGAGGGAGTCCTAGACTAAGGGGTCCTCGGGCGTCCGGCCTGTTATCTGTTGGGCCGGACTGATGGGCTATGAAGACATGAAGGCCGAAGACTATACCCGTGTCCGGATTGGACTCTACTTGGCGTGGAAGGCAGGCTAGGCGACCAATTATGAAGATTTCCTCCTATGTAACCGAGTCCATGTAACCCTAGATCTCTCCGGTGTCTATATAAACCAGAGGGCATAGTCCGGATAAGACAGATTCATTACCATATACTCATAGGCTAGACCTCTAGGGTTTAGCCATTACGATCTCGTGGTAGATCAACTCTTGTAACACTCATATTCATCAAGATCAATCAAGCAGGAAGTAGGGTATTACCTCCATAGAGAGGGCCCAAACCTGGGTAAACATTGTGTCCCTTGTCTCCTGTTACCATCGATCCTAGACGCACAGTTCGGGACCCCCTACCCGAGATCCGCCGGTTTTGACACCGACATTGGTGCTTTCATTGAGAGTTCCACTGTGCCGTCGACATAAGGCTCGATGGGCCCTTCAATCGTCGCTAATGGCGTCATTCGGGGAGAAACCTTTCTCCCCAAACAGACTTTTGTATTCCGCAGCTTCGTACTGCAGGCCAACTCACATGGCCATCTAGAGCAGGTCGATAGCTACGCCCCTGGCCATCAGGTTAGATCTGGAAGCTTGAACTACGTCACGGACATCCGTGGAGACTTGATCTTCGATGGATTTGAGTTCGCGGTGATCGCTCCCCTTCTCTCTGATGAACATGACTCAAATCTGTCATCGGAGCACACCTAGGAGATGGATCCTGCTGCTGCAACGGCCCCAGTACCGAAGCAGATCATCCCCTCTGAGGCCATAAAGCCCGCGGTGTTGGAGCCGCACACGGACTCGACACCCTGCAATGCTTGCATCAATAGAACTCCGGACTCGTCTCCGGCTACACGTTCCAGATCAAGTGCGCTCACGGACACCGAGCTGGATCGGTTATCGATTTCCGAATTTAGCGCCGCAGACATCTTCCAGCATTCGCCTTTGGGTGACGTACTAAATTCTTTGAAGAACTTGTCCTTGGAGGATGACTCACAGCCGAACTATGTTCGGTTTGAACTAGAACCGGATGACGAGGAATTTTGCTTCCCACCCGCCACCCACTTCATAGCCACCGTCGACGACTTAACCGACGTGCTTGACTATGGCTCCGAAGACATCACCGGTATGGACGACGATACCGACAATGAGCAAGGCCAAGACCCGCCATTCACTAGACGTTGGACGGCCACCTCTTCGTACGACGTATACATGGTTGATACACCCAAAGGATCTAGCGACGACAAAGAAGAGCCAGATAAGAATAAACCCTCTGAGACGCAGTCCAAGCGCCGGCGCACCAAACGCCGTTCTAAGCCTCGCCGCTCAAAAGATAGCAATACTGGTACCGGAGAAAATAGCACTCCGGGCGACGCCGAAAACAATGAAGAACCTATCGGTGCTACATCCGAGCAGGAGGAACATGACGACGGACAAGACAACCCTGATGAGCAGGCCATAGAAGATGACTCGGGGGGACGATAGTTACCGTCCACCCTCCGAAGAGGAGACAAGCCTCGGCAACGAAGATTTCATCGTTCCTGAGGACCCTCTGGAGCAGGAGCACTTTAAGCTTCAACTCATAGCCACCGCAAGGAGCCTGAAAAAGAAACAACAGTAGCTTCAAACTGAACAAGATCTGCTCGTTGACAGATGACCTGACATCCTGACAGCGGAAGAATACGGCCTCAAGCGCCCAGCCAAGAGCTACCCGAAACGTAGAGTGCTACCCCAATTCGATGAGGAGGTACCGGAGCACATATCTCCCTCGCGTAAAGCGGAACGACCACCACGTGGTCGAGACAGGGCGGCCGACCGGCCACCACGCGGTTTGGATAAAGCGGCAACTCAGGCCGAACAGCAGCCTACCCAACCGCCCCACAAAAATAAAGACGGAAGAGTTCGGGGTCACACATATGACCTCCGGCAGACCCTGGACAGTAGAGCAGGATATACAAGATCGATCTACGGATCACGAGGACGTGCCTCGAGGCACAAAGACGGCTACCTATGCCGACGTGACAAACCTAACCACGCCCGGTCCGAATGCCGCAGCGACACGGCCCGGTATAGAGGTGTCGCACACCCTCTCTGCTTCACAGACGAGGTACTGGACCACGAATTCCCCGAGGGATTCAAGCCCGTCAATATCGAATCATACGACGGCACAACCGATCCCGCAGTATGGATCGAGGATTTCATTCTCCACATTCATATGGCTCGAGGAGATGACCTCCACGCCATTAAATACCTCCCACTCAAGCTCAAAGGGCCAGCTCGGCACTGGCTTAATAGCCTGCCTGAAAATTCTATCGGCAGCTGGGAGGACTTGGAAGAAACTTTCCTAGACAACTTCCAAGGAACCTATGTCCGGCCACCAGACGCCGATAACTTAAGCCACATAGTTCAACAACCCAGAGAATCAGCCAGAAAATTCTGGACTAGGTTCCTAACCAAAAAGAACCAGATCGTTGACTGTCCGGATGCCGAAGCCCTAGCGGCCTTTAAGCATAGTATCCGGGATGAATGGCTCGCCCGCCACCTCGGCCAAGAAAAACCGAGGTCCATGGCAGCCCTGACGGCACTTATGACCCGCTTTTGCGCGGGAGAAGATAGTTGGCTGGCCCGCAGTACAAATACGGCCAACGAAATAAGTCCCTCCGAGGCCAAAAATAGCGTCGGCAAGCTCCGGCGCAACAGAAACAAACGCCGAAGCAATGGCGATAACACCGATGACACAACAGTTCATGCCGGATTCAGTGGCTCTAAGTCAAGCCAACGAAAGAAGCCCTATAAACGGAGCAACGGAAAACCATCCAGCTTGGACCGCATACTCGATCGTCCTTGCCAAATACATGGTACCCCAGACAAACCAGCCAGCCGTACTAACAGAGATTGCCGGGTCTTTAAACAAGCCAGCAAAGTAAATAACAGAAGCAAAGAAGGGGAATCACAGAGCGAAGACGATGACGAAGAGCCCCGGCAGCCGAACACTGGGGGGCAGAAGAAATCCCCCCCAAATCAAAACGGTGAACATGATATACGCTACACACATCCCCAAAAGGGAGCGCAAGCGAGCACTCAGGCACGTCTACGCGGTAGAGCCAGTCACCCCAAAGTTCAATCCATGGTCATCATTCCCGATCACTTTCGATCGACGAGACCACCCAACTAGCATCCGGCATGGCGGTTCAGCCGCACTGGTCCTCGATCCAATCATCGACGGATTTCACCTGACTCGAGTCCTAATGGACGGCGGTAGCAGCCTCAACCTGCTCTATCAGGACACAGTACGTAAAATGAGCATTGACCCTTCACGAGTCAAGCCCACGAAGACTACCTTTAAAGGAGTCATACCAGGCGTAGAGGCCCGTTGTACGGGCTCAATAACGCTGGAAGTAGTATTCGGTTCCCCGGATAACTTCCGAAGCGAAGAGCTAACCTTCGATATCGTCCCATTTCGCAGCGGCTATCACGCACTGCTCGGACGAACCGCATTCGCTAGATTCAACGCGGTGCCACATTATGCTTATCTCAAGCTCAAGATGCCCGGTCCACGTGGCGTCATTACAGTAAATGGAAACACGGAACGCTCCCTCCGTACAGAGGAGCACACTACCACCCTAGCAGCAGAAGTACAGCGTGGCCTTCTCAAGCAGCACTACAATCCGGTTGCCGAGCCCCTGGACACCATTAAGAGGGTCCGAACTATACTGTAGCAGGACAACTCGGCTCGTCACGGGCCAAACTAGCAAAATTCGGCCTCCGTCCAAGCCCAGACAAGGCAATGGTACTAGTACCGCGAGCACATAAGCTACGCGCTCATGGGTACTAACGGAGGCACAACTCGCTCGCAATCCACAGTACGGCTTGATAGACACTGGGATTCACACGCTTCTGCTTTTTCTTTGTACAGGTCTTCTTCTCTTTTCAAGGGCTATACGGACGACCTGCTTGCAGAACACTCCAAGGAAGCAAGGAGCTCTGGCGTACAAAAGAACCCCCAGGTGGTTTCTAATAAACGATTCATCTACTTGTTTTACATACCCGCATGCAGCCCGCCCTTGGTTACGGCATTTTCAATAGCCTTACTTGCTTATCGCATTACTTGTACAAAGTACGCCTTGACGTACCGATCACATAACAACGGTGAATAAATAGTGGCGTCAGCCCATTACTTCATTTTTTCGTTCCCTCACCTCAGTATTTATTACTCACTGCACACGTACACCATGGTACGTACTAATACGCCAGGGGCTTAATTACGCCCCGCATCACGGCAATAAAAGTCCGAACACTTTTACAGTACAGTTCGGCACCCCGAACTTATAGCATTATATGCATCGGCTCCGAATCATGTCTTTGGTCAATAGTTGGGTTGCCCGGCTCCTGTGCTTACTACCTTACGTTCCGCTATATCGGCTAGGGTAGTAAAGGGAGAACTACTGCGATTGTGTCCCGGTTCTTCCGGACGAGCACCTCAGTAGAGAAAGCCGAAAACTGACTGTCATGATGCGGCGAGAGCCGGTCAGCTGTTCGTGAGGTTCCAAATCGTTGGAGATTTTTCCCGCTTCTTGCGAAGAATCGGTTCTTCCGATTAGGCGTGTATAGCGCCCCTAATTCGGCCTTCCGAACACCAGGGGCTTCATTGACTTCATTAATTGTCAAACTCCTATCGCTAAGTGGGGGCGGTAAACGCCGCATAGTCTGATTGCCTTGTTCGCTGCGCTAAACACCTCCTTTAAGGACCAGAATGTGGAGTAAAGACTGTTTAGATTTATCCCGAACACCCCCGTACTATCTACGTGGGGGCAGAAGCCGACGACTGGTCATCCCTCAGATTTAACAAACGGCCGCACAGGAGGTAAAATTTAAAAATCACATACATTATACTACATAAACATCTTCGTTCCATATTACAGGGCAAGATAATACACAAGTTCTTACGGGAATATATCATCCTTCGAACATTGCTCCGCCGCAAGGCGGGACCCCTCCAGGACACCATCAAAATAATGCTCGGGTCGACGATGCTCCTTGCCCTCCGGCGGTCCCTCAGTCATCAGCTTCTTGGCATCCAGCTTTGCCCAATGCGTCTTGACGCGGGCAAAGGCCATGCGTGCACCTTCAATGCATACCGACCGCTTTACGGCTTCGAGCCGCGGACAGGCACTCACAAGCCGTTGCACAAGTCCGAAGTAGCTGCCAGGCATTGGATCGGCAGGCCACAGCCGGACTATAAAGTCCCTCATGGCTAGCTCTGCCAACCTGTGCAGCTCGACCAACTGCTTTAGCTGGTCGCTGAAGGGCACCGGATGTTCGGATCCCAGATATTGGGACCAGAACAGCTTCTCCGTAGACATCCCTTCCTCGACTCTATAATACTCGGCCGCATCCGACGCACTATGCGGCCTACCTGTAAATGCCCCTGGAAAACCAAAACTAAGGATAAGTACAAGGGACGTTGCTTCTACACGCCCGCTCTGCATGGTGAAGAACTCACCCGCCGCAATCTTCCGGGCCATCTCGACTTCCTGGAGGGCGCTCTGGCTTCGGCTCGCGCATCCTGCGCGCTCTGGCGAGCCTTCATCAGTTCGGACTCTTGCGCCTTACAATCGCGCTCCAGGGCCTCAAATCTCTCTATCGTGCCCTGGAGCTGTTGCTGCGCCTCGCCAACCCGGGCCTCGTGCTTTTCGCGCAAAACACGCTCTTTGGCCGCTTTGTCCTCAGCCTCGGCTAGCGCCTTCTTCAGGGTTGCCACCTCGAACGTGGCCCCTAATAAAGTTTACGATGTTTTAGACAAGTCGGACTACTCATTTTTTTCGAAATGTACCTACAGGTTATTGCATACCTTGGCTGTCCTCCAACTGCTTCTTCACACGGCCGAGCTCCTCCTCGGCCCGCTCTAGTTTCTGCTTCAACCCTGAGACCTCCGCAGCATGAGCAGTGGCAGCCTGCAGGGATACCTGCTTATTCACATAGACAACTCACGTTAGACTCCTGCGATTTTTTGATCCTCTGTTCGGCTTTTCTTCCCGAACACCAAACAGAGTATCAGGGGCTACTGTCTACACTGTGATACTTTTCATACAATCACATTACTTACCTCAAAGCCTGTTAGAAGGCTAGTGCAGGCTTCGGTCAGTCTGCTTTTAATGAGCTGAACCTTCTCTACTACCGTGTCCATAAGGACACGATGTTCATCCACGATAGAGGCGCCTCGTAGCGCCTCCAGCAGATTGTTCGGTGCCTCTGGCTGGACAGAGGTCACCGGTGGAACAGGCACACTCCCTCCTCGCGGGGAGTGTAGTTCGCTGGACCCCGGAGCCGTGTAGATCTCCGGAAGGGTATCCAGCTGAGGGCCGAAGGAAACTCGGGCCCCATCACCAGTCCCCATGGGGACTTTCTCCCCCATGTGTCCGGCGTCCGAGGAGTCGTCCTGGGGCGTCACCCCGATGATCTCCGGAACCTCCCCCCGGCCTGGGAAGGTCTTTTTGGACACCACCTCGTCATCACCCTTGGGTGAGAGGGAATGCACAGGTGGCGGAGACACGCTAGCCATCTCCTCTGTGTTTAGCGAATCCTCTGTCGAGGATCGCAGAGAGCCATCGTGCGCCGGATTGCAAGGACAAAGTTTACAATATGTCAATATCACAAACCAGAAAGGCCAGATATTTGCATATTCTGATACTTACGAAGCGGCCCAAGGCTTGGTCCGGCAAGGCCGTTCCGAACTACTATCGACATCCCATGCGGAATTATCCGCGAGGGAGCCCCTAACCCTCTTAGGCGTTTTCGCCTCCGGGCTTGCGGGGGTCGCTCTCTTCTTCCTCCCCGCTTCAGGTGGGGAGTCGTTTTCTTCTTCCTCCTCATCGTCGTTGTCAGAGGACGAAGAGGAAGTCTCGCTTCCGGACGTCTCGTCCGGAATGCTTCTCCGGCGAAGGCCCTTCTGGGCCCCTTGGGCCGCCTTCTTAGCCGTCTTCTCCGGCACCTCATAAGGTGCAGGGAACAACATCTTCTCCAATAATGGAAATTCCTGGTCCTCGGGTAGCGGAGCCGGACAGTTAATCTTCTCGGCCAACTTAATCCAGGCCTGAAAATAGGGGAAGGAAGCTTAAATTTCCCCTCAAAATATGCTAGTAGGGGATACTCCTTGAAAACATTAAAGGAACTGACCGGGTTGGGCTGGCGCTTTAAGCTAAGCCCGCGGTCTTCGGTCACAGGTGGTGGCGTTTCGCCGGCCTTGAAGAGCACCTTCCAGATTTCTTCGTGCGTCGTGCCGAAGAGCTCCAGTAGCGTCTGGTGCTTGGCCGGCTCGAACTCCCACAAATTACAAGTTCGGCGTTGGCACGGAAGGACCCGACGAACAAGCATGACCTGGACCACGTTGACGAGCTTGATCTTATTTTCTACCATGTTCTAGATGCACGTCTGGAGCCCAGTCAGCTCGTCCGGGGGACCCCAGGTTATGCCCCTCTCTTGCCAGGAGGTGAGCCGCATCGGGATTCCGGATCGAAATTCGGGGGCCGCCAACCAGTCAGCGTTGTGTGGCTCGGTGATGTAGAACCACCCCGATTGCCACCCCTTCACCGTCTCCGCAAACAAACCTTCGGGCCAGGTAACGTTGGGCATCTGGCCCACCATAGCGCCTCCGCACTCTGCTTGTTGACCGCGCACTACTTTCGGCCTCACATTAAAGGTCTTCAGCCACAAGCCGAAGTGAGGTGGGATGCAGAGAAAGGCCTCACAAACAATGATAAACGCCAAAATGTTGAGGATGAAGTTGGGGGCTAGGTCATGAAAATCCAGCCCATAGTAAAACATCAACCCACAGACGAATGGGTGAAGAGGGAACCCAAGCCCGCGGACGAAGTGTGTGAGAAACACAACCCTCTCATGGGGCTCAGGAGTGGGGACGACTTGTCCCTTGGCCGGGAGTCGATGAACGATCGCTTTGGCCAGATACCCGGCCTCCCGGAGCTCCTTGATATCCTTCTTCTTGACGGAGGAGGCCATCCACTTGCCTCCAGCTCCGGATCCGGACATCTTTGGAGTACTTTCTCGAGCGAGGGAAAATCTGAAAGCTTGGGCGCTAGAGCTCCAAGACGGAAGGGCTGAGGAGGAGAAAGGGCGTGGGTGAAAGAGGGGAATCCTTACCTCCTTATAGAGGCTGCGAATGTCAAGCGCCTCCCCGCTCGCCTTGAACTTGCATATTCCCAAGGGCCGTGCAAACGGCGCGGTTAGGTTACCCATGCCCACATTGATGAGAATCCCGCAATAGGGGGGCACGACCTCTGCATCGACAAGACGTGCCAATAGCAACTGCGTTTTGAAACGTGGGATGGCGGATAAAAGATGGTTCAAGATTATGGCCGGACAGACATAATGTCGTGTTGTAAAAAGCTGTCAGCAGATGGGACTTGTGTAAACATATGTATATATTCTCTCTGCGGTTGTGCATGGTGTGTAACAGGTCCGGATACAATCATCGCATCCGAAGACTATCTTGGAGTTCGGAAAAGGGGGAACCCGCCTTGCAATGCCGAAGACAATCTGCGCGCCGGACTCCTCGTCATTGAAGCCAGGTTCAGGGGCTACTGAGGGAGTCCTGGACTAAGGGGTCCTCGGGCGTACGACCTGTTATCTGTTGGGCCGGACTGATGGGCTATGAAGACATGAAGGCCGATATACCCGTGTCCGGATTGGACTCTACTTGGCATGGAAGGCAGGCTAGGCGACCAATTATGAAGATGTCCTCCTATGTAACTGACTCCATGTAACCCTAGATCTCTCCGGTGTCTATATAAACCGGAGGGCATTGTCCAGATAAGACAGATTCATTACCATATACTCATAGGCTAGACTTCTAGGGTTTAGCCATTACGATCTCGTGGTAGATCAACTCTTGTAACACTCATATTCATCAAGATCAATCAAGCAGGAAGTAGGGTATTACCTCCATAGAGAGGGCCCAAACCTGGGTAAACATTGTGTCCCTCGTCTCCTGTTACCATCGATCCTAGACGCACAGTTCGGGACCCCCTACCCGAGATCCGCCGGTTTTGACACCGACACTACATATTTGAATGATGAGCATGATTGCAATGTTGTTAGTATGAATTCTTTGAATATCCATGATGCTAATGATATGCAAAGCCACAAGCTTGGGTATGCTATGTTTGATGAAGATGATATTTTTAGTCCCCCAAGTTTTGATGAAAATTTATTACGATGATAGCATGCCTCCTTTTTATGATGATTATGTTTATGAAAGTGGTTTCGGAGAGGTCATGACTTTATTTAGTGATGAATCCACTATTTCGGAAGAGGTTCCAATTGATTATGAGAACAAAGTTGCTATCTATGATGATTATTGTGATGACATGTATGCTATAAAGAACAATGATAACCAGGAAACTTGTCATCTTGATTTTAATTTTCAATTGGATTATGCCTCACATGATAGTTATTTTGTTGAGTTTGCTCCCACTTTTATTCATGAGAAGAAATTTGCTTATGTGGAGAGTAATAGAATTTCGATGCTTGTAGATCATGAAAAGAATGCTTTATGTGATAGTTATATTGTTGAATTCATTCATGATGCTACTGAAATTTATTATGAGGAAGGAAGCTATGCTTGTAGGAATTGCAATAATACCAAGTTTCCTCTCTATGTGTTGAAAATCTTGAAGTTATGCTTGTTTTGCCTTCCTATGCTAGCAGATTATTGTTCCCATAAGTTGTTTGCTCAAAAAATCCCTATGCATATGAATTGGGTTAGACTTAAATGTGCTAGTCATATTCTTCATGATGCCCCGGCTATGTTTCAATTCTTATCTTTTATACGAGCATCATTGAAATCATCATGCCTAGCTAAAAAGGCATTAAAGAAAAGCGCTTGTTGGGAGACAACCCAATATTTACCCCTACTGTTTTTGTGTGTTCACATGATTAAGCTACTGTAGTAATCATGTTTTATTGCTTTTGTTTCAATAAAGTGCCAAGTAGAACCTTTGGGAAGACTTGGGTGAAAGTTAATGTGATCTTGCTGTAAACAACAGAAACTTTGCGCTCACGAGATTAGCTGTCATTTTTTACAAAAGAGTGATTTTAAGTTGATTCTTTTTGAAGAAGATTAATAGACAAATTCCTCAGGTCCACCAATTTTTTTCAGAATTTTTGGAGTTCCAGAAGTATTCTAACAAATCAGATTGCTACAGACTGTTCTGTTTCTGACAGATTCTGTTTTTCGTGTGTTGTTTGCTTATTTTGATGAATCTATGAGTAGTATCGGAGGGTATGAACCATAGAGAAGTTGGAATAAAGTATATATTACACCAATGTAAATAAATAATGAGTTCACAACAGTACCAAAGTGGTGATTTATTTTCTTATACTAATGGAGCTTACGAGTTTTCTGTTGAGTTTTCTGTTGTGAAGTTTTCAAGTTTTGGGTAAAGATTCGATGGACTATGGAGTAAGGAGTGGCAAGAGCCTAAGCTTGGGGATGCCCCGGAAGGCATCCCCTCTTTCGTCTTCGTTCATCGGTAACTTTACTTGAAGCTATATTTTTATTCACCACATGATATGTGTTTTGCTTGGAGCGTCGTTTTATTTTATTTTGCCTTGCTTGCTGTTTGAATAATATCCCAAGATCTGAAATTATTAAATGTTAGAGAGTCTTCACATAGTTACATAATTATTCGACTACTCATTGATCTTCACTTATATCTTTTGGAGTAGTTTGTCATTTGCTCTAGTGCTTCACTTATATCTTTTTAGAGCACGACGGTGGTTTTATTTTGAAGAAAGAGATGAACTCTCATGCTTCAATTATATTATTTTGAGAGTCTTAAACAGCATGGTAATTTCCTTGGGTTATAAAAGTAGTCCTAATATGATGGGTATCCAAGAGGGATATAATAAAAAACTTTCATATAAAGTGCATTGAATACTATGAGAAGTTTGATTCCTTATGATTGTTTTGAGATATGAAGATGGTGATATTAGAGTCATGCTAGTTGAGTAGTTGTGAATTTGAGAGATACTTGTGTTAAAGTTTGTGATTCCCCTAGCATGCACGTACGGTGAACCTTTATGTGATGAAGATAGAGCATAGCCAGACTATATGATTTTGTAGGGATAGCTTGCTTTGGCCATGTTATTTTGAGAAGACATCATTGCTTTGTTAGTATGCGTGAAGTATTATTATTTTTATTTCAATATTAAACTTTTGTTTTGAATCTTATGGATCTGAATATTCTTGCCACAATAGAGAAGATTGCATTGATAAATATGTTAGGTAGCATTCCACATCAAAAATTCTGTTTTTATCATTTACCTACTCGAGGACGAGCAGGATTTAAGCTTGGGGATGCTTGATACGTCTCCAGCGTATCTATAATTTTTGATTGTTCCATGCTATTATATTATCCATTTAGGATGTTTTATATGAATTTATATGCTATTTTATATGATTTTTGGGACTAACCTATTAACCTAGAGCCCAGTACCAGTTTCTGTTTTTCCTTGTTTTTGAGTTTTACAGAAAAGAAATACCAAACGGAGTCCAATTGACGTGCCAATTTTTGATTTTTTTTATGGACCAAAAGAAGCCCCCGGAGTGAAATAGTTGGGCCAGAAGAGTCCCGAGCCGTCCACGAGGGTGGAGGGCGCGCCCTACCCCCCTGGGTGCGGCCCCCTGCCTCGTGGACGACTCGGAGACCCCCCCTGACGTGAGACCGACGCCAAAAATTCCTATAAATACAGAAACCCCCGAAAAGAAACCTAGATCAGGAGTTCTGCCGCCGCAAGCCTCTGTAGCCACCAAAAACCAATTGGGGCCCTGTTCCGGCACCTTGCCGGAGGGGGGATCCATCACCGGTGGCCATCTTCATCATCCTGGCGCTCTCCATGACGGGGAGGGAGTAGTTCACCCTCGGGGCTGAGGGTATGTACCAGTAGCTATGTGTTTGATCTCTCTCTCTCTTGTGTTCTTGATATGGCACGATCTTGATGTATCGCGAGCTTTGCTATTATAGTTGGATCTTATGATGCTTCTCCCCCTCTATCTTCTTGTAATGGATTGAGTTTTCCCTTTGAAGTTATCTTATCGGATTGAGTCTTTAAGGATTTGAGAACACTTGATGTATGTCTTGCGTGGGATACCGTGGTGACAATGGGGTATTCTATTGATTCACTTGATGTATGTTTTGGTGATCAACTTGCGGGTTCCGTGACCTTGGGAATCTATGCATAGGGGTTGGCACACGTTTTTGTCTTGACTCTCCGGTAGAAACTTTGGGGCACTCTTTGAAGTTCTTTGTGTTGGTTGAATAGATGAATCTGAGATTGTGTGATGCATATCATATAATCATACCCACGGATACTTGAGGTGACATTGGAGTATCTAGGTGACATTAGGGTTTTGGTTGATTTGTGTCTTAAGGTGTTATTTTACTATGAACTCTAGGGCTGTTTGTGACACTTATAGGAATAGCCTAATGGATTGATTGGAAATAATAACTTTGGGGTGGTTTCGTACCCTACAATAATCTCTTCGTTTGTTCTCCGCTATTAGTAACTTTGGAGTGACTCTTTGTTGCACGTTGAGGGATTGTTATATGATCCAATTATGTTATTATTGTTGAGAGAACTTGCACCAGTGAAAGTATGAACCCTAGGCCTTGTTTCGAAGCATTGCAATACCGTTTTCGCTCACTTTTATCATTAGTTACCTTGCTGTTTTTATATTTTCAGATTACAAAAACCTATATCTACCATCCATATTGCACTTTTATCACCATCTCTTCGCCGAACTAGTGCACCTATACAATTTACCTTTGTATTGGGTGTGTTGGGGACACAAGAGACTCTTTGTTATTTGGTTGCAGGGTTGTTTGAGAGAGACCATCTTCATCCTACGCCTCCCATGGATTGATAAACCTTAGGTCATCCACTTGAGGGAAATTTGCTACTGTCCTACAAACTTCTGCACTTGGAGGCCCAACAACGTCTACAAGAAGAAGGTTGTGTAGTAGACATCAGTACAGACGCAAGCGCTCATATATACGCGCAAGCACTCACCGCTATAAGCACACACACGCAGACCCTACCCCTATGAGCACCTTTGAGAGAGTGAGCCAGCATATGATCTTGAGCTTTTATGAAGTCACCATAGGTGCCTCGTAGTCGAGTGGAACTTCTCCTCTCACTGAACGCACATCGCCGGGAAATACTGAAATTAACCCAGGATAAATGCGAGCACCAGGACTTTAACCCTGTGGGCTCGGGAAACCACTGTCCTCCTAACCATCCAACCACAGGTTGGTTAGCACCACAGAATGTATGTGGTGACCGTGATGAGCTTATTCTGAAGTCCAGTGATCATATCGTGCTTTCGCTTCAAATACAACGATCGTAAGTGTCCTCAACAAAATACGGAGCACGCATCAAATACAATGTCCGTCAGTGTCATCAACAAAGTACGGAGACGTATCGTGAGCTAGATACCATATGATCACCACGAGAATGTATGCGGTGACCGTAATGAGCATATTCTGAAGTCCAGTGACCATATAGTGCTTTCGCTTGAAATACAGTGACCATCACGCGCGAATGTGTCAGGAGCATGCATACTTTTAGAGGGCCGAGTGATAGTTTGTGTGCATACGTGAAAGTGGTGTAGAAAGAGGGGGTGTCCGGTGGAGATAAGGAGAGATATGCCCTTCGTTTCTCTTTTCCGTGACTAATATTTTAGGAGAAAATATAAACATTCACAATGCAGAACAAATATTTTTGGATGCACCGTGCAATTAACTTTCATGTATAACATTGTACTATTGTATATGCTTATTTTTATTGGCCGATTGCGTGTGTGGTGTGGTGGGCACATCATTTCTAGTTCGGGTGGGCGCATCATTTCTAATTGTGGTGGGTCAATGCTACCTCTTGAGCACTGCGTTGGTTTTCCCTTGAAGAGGAAAGGGTGATGCAGCAAAGTAGCGTAAGTATTTCCCTTAGTTTTTGAGAACCAAGGTATCAATCCAGTAGGAGGCCACGCACGAGTCCCTCGCACCTACACAAACAAATAAATCCTCACAACCAACGCGATAAGGGGTTGTCAATCCCTACACGGTCACTTACGAGAGTGAGATCTGATAGATATGATAAGATAATATTTTGGTATTTTTATGATAAAGATGCAAAGTAAAAGAAAGCAAAATAAAACGGCATCAGAAATAGCTTGTTGTCGGGAGATTAATATGATGGAAAATAGACCCGGGGGCCATAGGTTTCACTAGTGGCTTCTCTCAAGAGCATAAGTATTACGGTGGGTGAACAAATTACTGTTGAGCAATTGACAGAATTGAGCATAGTTATGAGAATATCTAGGTATGATCATGTATATAGGCATCACGTCCGAGACAAGTAGACCGACTCCTGCCTGCATCTACTACTATTACTCCACACATCGACCGCTATCCAGCATGCATCTAGAGTATTAAGTTCATAAGAACAGAGTAACGCTTTAAGCAAGATGACATGATGTAGAGGGATAAACTCATGCAATATGATATAAACCCCATCTTGTTATCCTCGATGGCAACAATACAATACGTGCCTTGCTGCCCCTACTGTCACTGGGAAAGGACACCGCAAGATTGAACCCAAAGCTAAGCACTTCTCCCATTGCAAGAAAGATCAATCTAGTAGGCCAAACCAAACTGATAATTCGAAGAGACTTGCAAAGATAACCAATCATACATAAAAGAATTCAGAGAAGATTCAAATATTGTTCATAGATAAACTTGATCATAAACCCACAATTCATCGGTCTCAACAAACACACCGCAAAAGAAGATTACATCGAATAGATCTCCACGAGAGAGGGGGAGAACATTGTATTGAGATCCAAAAAGAGAGAAGAAGCCATCTAGCTAATAACTATGGACCCGAAGGTCTGAGGTAAACTACTCACACATCATCGGAGAGGCTATGGTGTTGATGTAGAAGCCCTCCGTGATCGATGCCCCCTCCGGCGGAGCTCCGGAACAGGCCCCAAGATGGGATCTCACGGGTACAGAAGGTTGCGGCGGTGGAATTAGGTTTTTGGCTCCGTATCTGGTAGTTTGGGGGTACGTAGGTATATATAGGAGGAAGGAGTACGTCGGTGGAGCAACAGGGGGCCCACGAGGGTGGAGGGCGCGCCTGGGGGGTAGGCGCGCCCCCCTACCTCGTGCCCTCCTGGTTGATGTCTTGACGTAGGGTCCAAGTCCTCTGGATCACGTTCGTTCCGAAAATCACGTTCCCGAAGGTTTCATTCCGTTTGGACTCCGTTTGATATTCTTTTTCTGCGAAACTCTGAAATAGGCAAAAAAACAGCAATTCCGGGCTGGGCCTCCGGTTAATAGGTTAGTCCCAAAAATAATATAAAAGTGTATAATAAAGCCCAATAATGTCCAAAACAGAATATAATATAGCATGGAACAATAAAAAATTATAGATACATTGGAGACGTATCAAGCATCCCCAAGCTTAATTCCTGCTCGTCCTCGAGTAGGTAAATGATAAAAACAGAATTTTGATGTGGAATGCTACTTGGCATAATTTCAATGTAATTCTTCTTAATTGTGGTATGAATATTCAGATCCGAATGATTCAAGACAAAAGTTTAATATTGACATAAAAAAATACTTCAAGCATACTAAGTGAGCAATCATGTCTTCTCAAAATAACATGGCCAAAGAAAGTTATCCCTACAAAATCATATAGTCTGGCTATGCTCTATCTTCACCACACAAAATATTTAAATCATGCACAACCCCGATGACAAGCCAAGCAGTTGTTTCATACTTTTGACGTTCTCAAACTTTTTCAATCTTCACGCAATACATGAGCGTGAGCCATGGACATAGCACTATATGTGGAATAGAATGGTGGTTGTGGAGAAGACAAAAGGGAGAAGATAGTCTCACATCAACTAGGCGTATCAACGGGCTATGGAGATGCCCATCAATAGATATCAATGTGAGTGAGTAGGGATTGCCATGCAACGGATGCACTAGAGCTATAAGTATATGAAAGCTCAACAAAAGAAACTAAGTGGGTGTGCATCCAACTCGCTTGCTCACGAAGACCTAGGGCATTTTGAGGAAGCCCATCATTGGAATATACAAGCCAAGTTCTATAATGAAAACTTCCCACTAGTATATGAAAGTGATATCATAGGAGACTCTCTATCATGAAGATAATGGTGCTACTTTGAAGCACAAGTGTGGTAAAAGGATAGTAACATTGTCCCTTCTCTCTTTTTCTCTCATTAATTTTTTTTATTTGGGCCTTCTCTCTTTTTTTATGGCCTCTTTTTTTTCGTCCGGAGTCTCATCCCGACTTGTGGGGGAATCATAGTCTCCATCATCCTTTCCTCACTTGGGACAATGCTCTAAAAATGATGATCATCACACTTTTATTTACTTACAACTCAACAATTACAACTCAATACTTAGAACAAAATATGACTCTATGTGAATGCCTCCGGCGGTGTACCGGGATATGCAATGAATCAAGAGTGACATGTATGAAAGAATTATGAATGGTGGCTTTGCCACAAATACAATGTCAACTACATGATCATGCGAAGCAATATGACAATGATGGAGCGTGTCATAGAAAACGAAATGGTGGTAAGTTGCATGGCAATATACCTCGGAATGGCTATGGAAATGCCATGATAGGTAGGTATGGTGGCTGTTTTGAGGAAGGTATATGGTGGGTGTATGATACCGGCGAAAAGTGCGCGGTATTAGAGAGGCTAGCAATGGTGGAAGGAAGAAAAGTGCATATAATCCATGGACTCAACATTAGTCATAAAGAACTCATATACTTATTGCAAAAATCTACAAGTTATCAAAGCAAAGTATTACGCGCATGCTCCTAGGGGGATAGATTGGTAGGAAAAGACCATCGCTCGTCCCCGACCGCCACTCATAAGGAAGACAATCAATAAATAAATCATGCTCCGACTTCATCATATAACGGTTCACCATACGTGCATTCTACGGGAATCACAAACTTTAACACAAGTATTTCTCAAATTTACAACTACTCAACTAGCATGACTCTAATATCACCATCTTCATATCTCAAAACAATTATCAAGCATCAAACTTCTCATAGTATTCAACACACTCATAAGATTTTTTTTTTTACTAATTTTGAATGCCTATTATTGTTAAAGCAAACTACCATGCTGTTTTGTAGGACTCTCAAAATAATCTAAGTGAAGCACAAGAGCAAAAACTATATAACTCAAAAGATATAAGTGAAGCACATAGAGTATTCTAATAATTTCCGAATCGCGTGTGTCTCTCTCAAAAGGTGTGTACAGCAAGGATGATTGTGGTAAACTAAACAGCAAAGACTCAAATCATACAAGACGCTCCAAGCAAAACACATATCATGTGGTGAATAAAAATATAGCTCCAAGTAAAGTTACCGATGGAAGTAGACGAAAGAGGGGATGCCTTCCGGGGCATCCCCAAGCTTTGGCTTTTAGGTGTCCTTAGATTATCTTGAGGTGCCATGGGCATCCCCAAGCTTAGGCTCTTGCCACTCCTTGTTCCATAATCCATCAAATATTTTACCCAAAACTTGAAAACTTCACAACACAAAACTTAACAGAAAATCTCGTGAGCTCCGTTAGCGAAAGAAAACAAAAGACCACTTCAAGGTACTGTAATGAACTCATTATTTATTTATATTGATGTTAAACCTACTGTATTCAAACTTCTCTATGGTTTATAAACTCTTTTACTAGCCATAGATTCATCAAAATAAGCAAACAACACACAAAAAACAGAATCTGTCAAAAACAGAACAGTCTATAGTAATCTGTAACTAACGCGAACTTATGGAACTCCAAAAATTCAGCCAAAATAGGACAACCTAGAAAATTTGTTTATTGATCAGCAGCAATTGGAATCAATATTTTATCACGTTCTGGTGATTTTTATTTCCGTGAACAGAAAGTTTCTGGAATTTTCAGCAAGATCAAATAACTATCATCCAAGAAGATCCTATAGGTTTAACTTGGCACAAACACTAATTAAAACATAAAAAGACATCTAACCAGAGGCTAGATCAAAGATTTATTCCTAAACAGAAGCAAAAAGCAAAAAACTAAAAATAAAATTGGGTTGCCTCCCAACAAGCGTTATCGTTTAACGCCCCTAGCTAGGCATAAAAGCAAGGATAGATCTAGGTATTGCCATCTGTGGTAGGCAATCCATAAGTGGCTCTCATGATAGATTCATATGGTAATTTTATTTTATTTCTAGGTAAGTGTTCCATGCCTTTCCTTAACGGAAATTGGAATCTAATATTCCCTTCCTTCATATCAATAATTGCACCAATCGTTCTAAGGAATGGTCTACCAAGAATAATAGGACATGAAGGATTGCAATCTATATCAAGAAAAATAAAACCTACGGGCACATAGTTCCTATTTGCAACAATAAGAACATCATTAATTCTTCCCATAGGTTTCTTAATAGTGGAATCCGCAAGGTGCAAGTTTAGAGAGCAATCATCAAAATCACGGAAACCTAGCAAATCGCACAAAGTCTTTGGAATCGTGGAAACACTAGCACCCAAATCACACAAAGCATAGCATTCATGATCTTTAATTTTAATTTTAATAGTAGGTTCCCATTCATCATAAAGTTTTCTAGGGATAGAAACTTCCAACTCAAGTTTTTCTTCATAAGATTGCATCAAAGCATCAACGATATGTTTGGTAAAGGCTTTATTTTGACTATAAGCATGAGGAGAATTTAGCACGGATTGCAACAAGGAAATACAATCTATCAAAGAGCAATTATCATAATTAAATTCCTTGAAATCCAAAATAGTGGGTTCATTAATATAATGTTTTGATCTCTTCAATCCCACTTTTATCAATTTTAGCATCAAGATCTAAAAACTCCGAATTTTTGGAACGCCTTCTAGGTAAAGGTGAATCATATTCAGTCCCATCATTACCAAGATTCATATTGCAAAACAAAGATTTAATTGGGGATACATCAATAACTTTTAGATCTTCATCTTTATTTTCATATAAACTAGAAGAACACGCTTTCACAAAGCAATCTTTCTTAGCACGCATCCTAGCGGTTCTTTCTTTGCACTCATCAATGGAAATTCTCATGGCTTTGAGAGACCCATTGATATCATGCTTAGGTGGAATAGATCTAAGTTTTAAAGAGTCAACATCAAGGGAAATTCTATCAACGTTCCTAGCCAATTCATCAACTTTAAGCAATTTTTCTTCAAGCAAAGCATTGAAATACTTTTGCGAATTCATAAATTCCTTAACACTAGTCTCAAATTCGGAAGGCATCTTATTAAAGTTTCCATAAGAATTGTTGTAGGAATTACCATAATTATTAGAGGAATTACTATGATAAGGCCTAGGATTAAAGTTTCCTCTATACGCGTTGTTACCAAAATTATTCCTACCAACAAAATTCACATCCATAGATTCATTATTATTCTCAATCAAAGTAGACAAAGGCATATCATTAGGATCAGAAGAAACACTCTTAGTAGCAAATAATTTCATAAGTTCATCCATCTTTCCACTCAAAACATTAATTTCTTCTATCGCATGCACTTTTTTATTAGTAGATCTTTCAGTGTGCGATTGAGAATAATTAACCATAATATTATCTAGGAGTTTAGTAGCTTCTCCTAAAGTGATTTCCATAAAAGTGCCTCCCGCGGCCGAATCTAAAAGATTTCTAGAAGCAAAATTCAATCTGGAATAAAAATTTGTATAATCATCCACAAATTCAAACCATGCGTAGGGCAATTACGTATCATTAATTTCATCCTCCCCCAAGCTTGTGCAACATGTTCATGATCAAGTTGCTTAAAATTCATAACATCATTTCTAAGAGAGATGATCTTAGCAGGAGGAAAATACTTAGAGATAAAAGCATCGTTGCACTTATTCCAAGAATCAATACTATTTTTAGGAAAAGATGAAAACCAAACTTTAGCACGATCTCTAAGCGAAAAGGGAAATAGCTTCAATTGAACAATATCATTGTCCACATCTTTCTTCTTTTGCATATCACACAAATCAACGAAGCTATTTAGATGGGTAGCGGCATCTTCACTAGGAAGGCCAGCAAATTGATCTTTCATGACAAGATTCAACAAAGCAGCATTGATTTCACAAGATTCAGTATCGGTAAGAGGAGCAATCGGAGTGCTAAGGAAATCATTATTGTTGGTATTGGTAAAGTCACACAATTTGGTATTATCTTGAGCCATCGTGACAAGCAAGCAATCCAACACACGAGCAAACAAGAAGCGAGCGAAAAAAGGTGAACGGAAAAGAGAGAGGGCGAATAAAATGGCAAGGGTGAAGTGGGGGAGAGGAAAACGAGAGGCAAATGGCAAATAATGTAATGCAGGAGATAAGGGTTTGTGATGGGTACTTGGTATGTTGACTTTTGCATAGACTCCCCGGCAATGGCGCCAGAAATGGCTCGTTGTCGGGAGTCCAAATCTTGACTTGACCTTGCGTAAGCCTCCCCGGCAACGGCGCCAGAAATCCTTCTTGCTACCTCTTGAGCACTGCGTTGGTTTTCCCTTGAAGAGGAAAGGGTGATGCAGCAAAGTAGCGTAAGTATTTCCCTCAGTTTTTGAGAACCAAGGTATCAATCCAGTAGGAGGCCACGCACGAGTCCCTCGCACCTACACAAACAAATAAATCCTCGCAACCAACGCGATAAGGGGTTGTCAATCCCTACACGGTCACTTACGAGAGTGAGATCTGATAGATATGATAAGATAATATTTTTGGTATTTTTATGATAAAGATGCAAAGTAAAGAAAGTAAAATAAAAACGGCGTCAGAAATAGCTTGTTGTCGGGAAATTAATATGATGGAAAATAGACCCGGGGGCCATAGGTTTCACTAGTGGCTTCTCTCAAGAGCATAAGTATTACGGTGGGTGAACAAATTACTGTTGAGCAATTGACAGAATTGAGCATAGTTATGAGAATATCTAGGTATGATCATGTATATAGGCATCACGTCCGAGACAAGTAGACCGACTCCTGCCTGCATCTACTACTATTACTCCACACATCGATCGCTATCCAGCATGCATCTAGAGTATTAAGTTCATAAGAACAGAGTAACGCCTTAAGCAAGATGACATGATGTAGAGGGATAAACTCATGCAATATGATATAAACCCCATCTTGTTATCCTCGATGGCAACAATACAATACGTGCCTTGCTGCCCCTATTGTCACTGGGAAAGGACACCGCAAGATTGAACCCAAAGCTAAGCACTTCTCCCATTGCAAGAAAGATCAATCTAGTAGGCCAAACCAAACTGATAATTCAAAGAGACTTGCA
Organism: Triticum aestivum; assembly: GCF_018294505.1. Lineage (NCBI taxonomy): Eukaryota > Viridiplantae > Streptophyta > Magnoliopsida > Poales > Poaceae > Triticum > Triticum aestivum. The sequence goes on along the minus strand of NC_057808.1, from coordinate 34,646,228 downwards.
AAGATAACCAATCATACATAAAAGAATTCAGAGAAGATTCAAATATTGTTCATAGATAAACTTGATCATAAACCCACAATTCATCGGTCTCAACAAACACACCGCAAAAGAAGATTACATCGAATAGATCTCCACGAGAGAGGGGGAGAACATTGTATTGAGATCCAAAAAGAGAGAAGAAGCCATCTAGCTAATAACTATGGACCCGAAGGTCTGAGGTAAACTACTCACACATCATCGGAGAGGCTATGGTGTTGATGTAGAAGCCCTCCGTGATCGATGCCCCCTCTGGCGGAGCTCCGGAATAGGCCCCAAGATGGGATCTCACGGGTACAGAAGGTTGCGGCGGTGGAATTAGGTTTTTGGCTCTGTATCTGGTAGTTTGGGGGGTACGTAGGTATATATAGGAGGAAGGAGTACGTCGATGGAGCAACAGGGGGCCCACGAGGGTGGAGGGCGCGCCCAGGGGGGTAGGCGCGCCCCCTACCTCGTGCCCTTCTGGTTGATGTCTTGACGTAGGGTCCAAGTCCTCTGGATCACGTTCGTTCCGAAAATCACATTCCCGAAGGTTTCATTCCGTTTGGACTCCGTTTGATGTTCTTTTTCTGTGAAACTCTGAAATAGGCAAAAAACAGCAATTCTGGGCTGGGCCTCCGGTTAATAGGTTAGTCCCAAAAAATAATATAAAAGTGTATAATAAAGCCCAATAATGTCCAAAACAGAATATAATATAGCATGGAACAATAAAAAATTATAGATACGTTGGAGACGTATCAGTCAACATGAGGACTCATGGGCCGGTTCCGTCCTGCGCCACATAGGTTGGACCGAGACGCATTATACGAAGACCCATGTGGAGGACTCGGCATACAAGACGAAGCTACCAGAGTCGAGGAGGACTCTATCCCCACTGGTGATAAGCCGACTATATATGATTTGTAACCCTAGGCCCCGAGTATGTTATAGAAGCCTGGGGGGTTAGTTAGTCGATAGTATACACACACGCACAATGCTTGGTATTCACGTGTACTTTGTACACACCCCTATCACTAATATACAGTACCTGGAGTAGGCTTTTTCCTCAATTGCAAGGGTCCGGACTTGGGTAAAACTTTGCCTCGTATTACCATCCAGCCTAACAGTCAGGGATATCCTACTGAATGATCTGATGGAATCATATCTGCCAACTACTAAGAGAGAGGTGTGTCTGTGGGGGGGGGCAATGTGTGCGAGAGAGGCCTAAAGATAATGTGCGTGCGGGAGACACGTAGGCACATATATGTGCATATAGAGGGCTAGTAGAGACCGTGCATGTGTATATATGCATGTGAGAGAAATAGTGTTTTCCAACTGAGATTAGTGAAAAGAGTGGTACATAGTAGTCAGAAAGAGAGAGGGAGATATAGAGAGAGTGTGTGCGTGAGACACCCCGACACCCCGGGAGAGATTGTGAGCATGTGTGAAAGAGAAATGCCGATGTATATGAAGTGTGTGCACTTATGCGTTAGATAGAGAGATATATAGCACGTGTGTGAGAACGGGCCGAGGCATAGTGCATCTATGTGTAAAAGGCGGTTCTACGCATTAAATTAAATATAAATGGAATTATTATTTTTGGATGAGATTATGAATTTTGCAATTTGCGTATGAACGAAAATCGGTCTATCAGACACCCATACTCTATTGAATTCTAGCATGTGCATGTGTTTATTTCATATTATCGATCCATAGAGTGAGAGCGGTTTAAAATACATGCAATGCATTGCTTTTGCAATTCATATATAAACATTAATTAGTGCACTCCATGTTGTTAGTGTGAAGTACTTTATACATTTGTCACTTACATGGATACATTCCAAATTGCTAGCTACGAAATAGAATACATGTTGAATTCAACATAAAGGGGGTTTCAAATATTCGAATTCATAGGAAGTGCATTCATCTATTTGAATTCGAGATAATGGCATTTGTAAATCAGATCTAAAAGGGGCCATCAATCTTTGTTGTGCGTTTGAACATGCTATATATTCATACGCATGTCTAACTATTTTTTGCAACCAAGGAGATTATATCTGGAACCATGCATTAACTGAGGTAAGTTGCATATTTTTTAATATATACTTGTGTACAATGTATATTCAAATGTACCCCCTCCATTCCAAAATAATCATAGTTTTAGGATTTTCAAGAGTCAAGATTTGTGAAGTTTGACAAATCCTGAAAGGTCAATTCAAGAGAACCGAAAACGTTAATGCTTCTGCTCCCAAATATTGAACGAAGCGCCAAATAAGCCTCTGGTCACCCGAAACCGCGCGAGAGTAATGTTTGGTGGTAGGAAATTACTATCCTGACTCTGGCCCATGTAGCCTATCGGCCCGATGTCCAAAGGTCTAAACCAGGGTAGGTTTGTAACTTCACCAAGACGCTAGTCTCAACCGCCTCCGAGAAGCATTCATACGCCGTGGGCGCCTAAACACCCATGCGCTCGGCCAAAATCTATCCCGCCCACCATTTTGGGACACCTGAGATTACTGTCCTACCCCCAACCCGCAATATGTCCGAAATTTTAGATGGGGGCAAAGTTTGTAGCTTTCCCCAAATTTCAAACAAGCGCGTCCCAAACCGAAACATTGTTCCCCCTTAGTTCCCCCTCCCTCCGTTTCCCCATTCATACTCCATGGGCGCCAAAACGCCCTCTCCACCAGCCGCGAAACCCCAGCCTCCCCCGTCCTCCACCCCATCGTGCCCAATCCACCGCCGCCCTCCTCTATCACGCCGGAGCCGGTACCCCGACATCGTCGTCCAACACAACCGCAACCACAACGCCCTCAAGGACTTAGCAGCTGAAGCCGAGGCAGAGCTGCCTCCACGACGCCGACGCCGATGTGCGCCGTACCAGAACCACTTCGACCACACCGTCCTACGCCTCACCGCTGCTGCTCCACTGTCGCAACCGTCCACCGCACCGGAGCTGTTCCCGCTACGCTGTCGTTCACCGCCTCGGATCTGGTTCCCCGCCGCCTACAGACGGCCACCGCACCACACTCAACAACTTGGCCATGGGTTCGTCCAAGGCTCCACCGTCCTCCACAACTTCTCGTTTCCAGCAAACCACAAGAAGATCATTGGAAAAATAGAAGGAGGACACAGCACTACCAGCAGAAAGAGGTACTCCTCTCCCCTTATTCATGCAAATCTTACGTCTCTACTCACACCCTATTCATCCCACGAAAGAAACTAGTTGAGCGCTTCTTACTGCATCTTCTTCGTGATACGAAATGCACAAGGTTTCCTCCCATTTACTATTTCACCTTGGGTAGAGGTCAGTAGCCCGCCTGGATTTCAATTCAGAGTCAATTGAATCGCAATTAAAAGAAGCAGCACCCGCTTAGGTACGCGAAGCACCTAGTCCGCATGTTCGCCAGGGAAGCGGCGCATCGGTGTCTATCATAGGGGTGTGGGGCACAGGAGTTGCTTGCACCCGATCTGGAGGTCGGCGGGGCTTGAAGGGATGGTCGGGGGGCGATGCGGTGAGGTCGAGGGGAGCGCAGAGGCAGGAGACTGGGCCGGTGGTCGCTGGCGTTTCGAGGAAGATCGTAACACTGACTGGCTGGAGGTAGATGAAGGCGATCTGCCCGTTCTTTGTACATTGGACGGTGCAGAAAAAATGGACAGATTTTCAGTCGACTGTTATTTTCATAGGACCACACCTTGTGGTGTGCTGGAGGAGCATCTGGATTTCTCAGCCATCCCTGTGCTCATATTTCAATATCCTAGAATCTAGTAATTTCGTGTGCCATGCATGTTGTAGATCTATCATATGTCTCCCGCCATTTATTTCTCACCGACCTGCTATCTGCTACCTTTACACTGTACTACTTGTGCACACACTTCACCCATACTCACACTATTGTTTTTTATGCATTTTCAGCGCTCTAAAGGTTGTAGTGTCAGCAAATGCAGACAGTAAACGTAGCTCTGCAGTTGATGATCTCAATTGCCACACACAACCATCCCAGGTGCTTGCTTTAACTTCACGCTGTCAAATGTGGTTGCATGTTGCATGTGGTGTCTAGCTTGTATTGCTTCCAATTTGGTTAAATTGCATCTGCTTACTTTACCCATTATACCTTTGATAATGACAGGCCTTCCTGTTTTTGATACATACTACATATGTCTATTAACCATGTTCATACATCAAACTAATGCTCTTTTGTATCCCTCATCAATCACTTATGATGAGATAGTCACCCCAGTGGGTTACTGTGAGATGCGCTACTCGTTTAAAGAGTGCAGTCATCCTCCCCACATGATTCTCAAGAAACAGCAAGGCTAAATGAAGATAGTCAATGTAGCTCTCTAGTTGATGACCGCAATTCCCCCACACCATCATCTCAGGTGCTTGCTCTTACTTGGCAGTGTGATATGTGGTTGCATGTTGCATATGGTGTCTACCTTGTAATGCTTCTAATTAGGGTAAATTGCGTCTGCTTAGTTAACACATTATACCTGTGAATATGACATGCCTTCCTATTTTTGGTACATACTATGTCTTTCTATTAACAATGTTCTTACATCAAACTACTTTTCTTGTGTATCCCTCATCAATCACTTCTGACGAGACACCTTCAAGTTGACAGTGTAATATTGGTTGCATCTTGCATATCATTTCAAACATGTATTACCTCTAATTTGTTGAAGTGCCACTTATAATGAGACACATCTAACTTGGTAGAGTGATTTTGGTTGGATCTTTCATATGGTGTCTAGATTGCATTGCTTCCAATTTGTTGAAATGCCTTCGTTTTCATACATATTCCATCCTCCTAGAATGTGGTTGCCATACATAAAAGTTGTGTTCGTCAGTATCATGCATCAACGAATTTGGAAATGCAAATTTCATTCATTTTTCTTGTGTGTTTACTTGACAAGGCAAAATATAAAAGGACGAAGGCACGGAATGATGGTGGTCCTCTAGAGCAACCGAAACAGATGATCTCTGCAGATTCTCCTGCTACTCCTACTGCAGTGCAAGTTCCAAATCTCATCTCCCCTACTCCACAACCCCAGGTGCTTGCTCTAACATGGCAGTGTGATATCTGGTTGCATGTTGCATATGGTGCCTAGCTTGTATTGCTCCTAATTTGTTAAATTGCATCTCCTTAGCTTACACATTATACATGTGAATATGACACGCCTTCCTGTTTTTGGTACATACTACGTCTGCCTATCACATCATGTTCTTACATCAAACTACTGTTCTTGTGTATCCTGCATCTATCGCTTATGATGAGACAATCACGCCCGTGGGTTAGTATGAGACGTGCTACTCTTATAAAGAGTGCAGTTTCATCCTCTCCACATGATTCTCAAGAAACAGCAAGCCTCAATGAAGATATTGAACGTAGCTCTGTACTTGAAGACTGCACTTCCCCTACACCACCATCGTAGGTGATTGCTCCAACTTCGCAGTGTGATATGTGGTTGCATGTTGCATACGGTGTCTAGCTTGTAATGCTTCTATTTAGGGTAAACTACTCATCTACCCGTGCTTCGGCACGGGCTAGATATTGTTCTCTCAACGTTTTTATGTTATTCAATATTGTTTCAATAATGAAATTTTGAAATGAAAGAGTCAAATATATATACAAATAAGCAACAAAATTTATATTCTGGTGTATTAAAGGCACATGTTAATTTTTATATTTAAATATTGATCAAATTAGTTAAAGATGGAATTAATTCAAAATATAAGACCTTTTATATTTGGAATGATGTCCAGTTTGTATATATTAGAAGATTCATTTGCAATGAGATTTGCAACTGCAGTGTATTTCTGACAAACAATATCAACATTTTTGGACAAATATATATTTACTTCAAATTGTCGAAGAGAAATGCAGAAAATGGTAATATGTTTCTGTTGTTCGAAAATTTCTTGCCAAAATAATAGAAGTAATGTCCAACTTTGATAAACATCAAGGGTAGGCACAATTTCATACAATTATTGTGATACTCATGGCTATTTGATTCAATTTCCCCTAAGGAATGGTTGGCGGCAATAATTTTTGTAATTGCTTAGCATATTTGTATATAACTATTCAATTTTTTAAACCATACGTAGGTACACCAAGTAAAGCCTTCTAAGAAGTTACTCCCACCATCCATATTAAGTGTTGCTCTAACGGAGGTATCTAGGCATATTTTAGTGTTATATACAACCGTTTGTGTGACACTTAATATAGGCCAGAGGGACTATTAATTAGTTAATAAAAATTTAGTTTCACCATGATATATTATTCGTGGAATATACATTTACAAAAGGTGCTCATGATGATTTAGTCCCCTAACAATTGAGTATATCGTAATACTTGAAAAAGTTTAACCATTAATTTTAAATTTAAATGGACGTGGTTGTGAAAAATATCCCAATTTGAAATACCAATAAAATCACAGGTTAAATTATGTTAATATATAATTTTCTATCCATGCAAATTTATGTATACTTTCCTAGCTATTACCATAGAATTAGGTGATTTCACATATTAAATTAATTAGCTGGGTCTTTATGCATCGTTTTGTTCATTTTTAAATGGAACATGCACGTTTGTGTTTTCTGGGACTCGGGACGTTGACTCATTTTATCCCAGAACTTGAAGGCTTGAATAGTTTTCATTTCATTGTATGTGTCCTTTTCTTTTAGGCTTGAAGCAAGCACATGTATTTTTATTGGTTGGAACTTGAAGGTGGTCCGTGAGGACTCCTTTTTTTAACACGTCATTGAGAACTCTTACATGTAAGTGGTCCTTTAATATTTATATATGTACGTGTTTTTCTTTTCAACGGGAATATGTGTTTTTCTGTGAATCGGGGACGTGCACACTTTTTATCCTGGGGCTTGAACGACATGGACTCTTGCATGTACGTGTTGTACTTATTTTTTCCCACCAGAGCAACGTAAATTGTAGTTATCGTGTCAGGTTGACCTTATTTTTCATCACATAAGAACGTAAATCGTATGGTTGAGATAAATCATTATATAGATTGAATGGTTAAGATATTTTTAATGATGTGGATTAACATGGCGATTTGTATGGTGCCTCCAATTAGTAAATATAAGATTGCATCTGCCTAGTTTACACATTATACCTATGAATATGACATGCCTTCCTATTTTTGGTATGCACTACATCTATGTGTTAACCATGTTCTTACATGAAACTACCTCTCTTCTGTATCCTACATCAATCACTTACGATGAGACACCTTTATTCGTTGCATATTGCATATTATTTGTAGCATGTTGCCATGTATTGCTTCTAATTTGGTCAAATACATTTGTTAGGCCATCCTTTTAATTTGGCAGAGTGATATTGGTTTCATCTTTCATATGGTTTCTAACTTGCATTGCTTCTAACTAGTTCAAACACCTTGTGCTTAGTTTACACTTTATACATCATACATGTCAAGATGTCATGTCGTCCTGTTTTTCATACATATTCCATCCTCCTATCATGCGGCTGCCTGATACGTCCATTTTGCATCATGTTTTCTTACTGTTATTTATAGTTTTTTTATCCATAATAATGCTTTTTGGAGTAATTCTAATGCCTTTTCTCTCATAATTTGCAAGGTACACACCAAGAGGGAGAATTCCGGCAACTGGAAATCTGGACCTGAAAAAGCTACGTCAGGCCACCTATTCTGCACAACTCCAAATGAGCTAAAACTTTACGAAGATTTTCTATGGATTATTTAAGAAATATTGGAGCCAATAACCACTAGAGGGGGGCCACCAGGTGGGCGCAACCCACCTGGGCGCTCCAGGCCCCCCATGCGCGCCCTGGTGGGTTGTGGCCTCCTCGATCCACCTCCGGTGCCCATCTTCTGGTATATACGTCATTTTGACCTAGAAAAAAAATAAGGAGAAGGCTTTCGGGACGGAGCGCCGCTGTCTCGAGGCGGAACTTGGGCAGGAGAACTTTTGCCCTCCGGCGGAGCGATTCTGCCGGGGGAACTTCCCTCCCGGAGGGGGAAATCATCGTCATCATCATCACCAACAACTCTCCCATCTTGGGGAGGGCAATCTCCATCAACATCTTCAACAGCACCATCTCATCTCGAACCCTAGTTCATCTCTTGTATTCAGTCTTGTTACCGGAACTATAGATTGGTGCCTGTGGGTGACTAGTAGTGTTGATTACATCTTGTAGTTGATTACTATATGGTTTATTTGGTGGAAGATTATATGTTCAGATCCATGATGCTATTTAATACTCCTCTGATCATGAGCATGTTTATTATTTGTGAGTAGTTACTTTCGTTCTTGAAGTCACGGGATAAATCATGTTGCAAGTAATCATGTGAATTTGATATGTGGTCGATATTTTGATGGTATGTATGTTGTGATTCCTTTAGTGGTGTCATGTCAACGTCGACTACATGACACTTCACCATATTTGGGCCTAAGGGAATGCATTGTGGAGTAGTAAATAGATGGTGGGTTGCGAGAGTGACAGAAGCTTAAACCCCAGTTTATGCACTATTCCGTAAGGGACCGTTTGGACCTAAAAGTTTAATGCTATGGTTAGAATTTATTCTTAATACTTTTCTCGTAGTTGCGGATGCTTGCGGGAGGGTTAATCATAAGTAGGAGGTTCTCCCACATATCAAATTATCAAAGTAGCGAACACGAATTAAACCAACATGATGAAAGTGGCTAGATGAAATTCCCGTGTACCCTCAAGAACGCTTTGCTTATCATAAGAGACCGTTTTGGACCATCCTTTGCCTCAAAAGGATTGGGCTACCTTGCTGCATACTTGTTACTACTATCGTTACTTGCTCGTTACAAATTATCTTGCTACCAAACTACTCAACTACTTACAATTTCAGCACTTGCAGACATTACCTTACTGAAAACTACTTGTCATTTCCTTCTGCTCCTCGTTGGGTTCGACACTCTTACTTATCGAAAAGAGCTACAATTGATCCCCTGTACTTGTGGGTCATCAGGGCTATTTTCTTGCGCCATTGCCGGGGAGTGAAGCGCCTTTGGTAAGGAAACATTTATATAGTGTGCTGAAATTTATTGTCACTTGTTACTATGGAAAACAATCCTTTGATGGGTTCGTTCGGGGTATCTTCACCTCGTCCGGAACCACAATTAGCTACCCCTCAACCTATTGCACCAACTGAAAATATTGAATATGAAATTCCTTCGGGTATGATAGAACAACTGCTAGCTAATCCTTATGCAGGAGATGGAACCGAACATCCTGATATGCACTTGATATATGTAGAACAAATTTGTGGATTGTTCAAGCTTGCAGGTTTAACCGGAGATGGGGTGATGAAAAAGGTTTTCCCTTTATCTTTGAAGGGAAAAGCATTGGCATGGTATAGGCTATGCGATGATATTAGATCATGGAATTGGAATCGTTTCAAATTGGAGTTCCACCAAAAAATTTATCCTATGCATCTAGTTCATCGTGATCGGAATTATATAATAAAAATTTTGGCCTCGTGAAGGAGAAAGTATCGCTCTAGCTTGGGGGAGGCTTAAGTCAATGTTATATTCATGCCCCAATCATGAGCTCTCAATGAAATTATTATCCAGAATTTTTATGCTAGACTTTCTCGTAATGATCAAACCATGCTGGATACTTCTTGTGCTGGTTCTTTTATGAAGAAAACTATTGAATTCCGGTGGGATCTTTTGGAAAGAATTAAACGCAGCTCTGAAGATTGGGAACTCGACGAAGGTAAAGAGTCAGGTATAAAGCTTAAGTATGATTGTGTTAAATCTTTTATGGATACCGATGCTTTTCAAAAGTTTAGCACTAAATATGGACTTGACTCTGAGATAGTAGCCTCCTTTTGTGAATCATTTGCTACTCATGTTGAATTCCCTAAAGAGAAGCGGTTTAAATATCACCCACCTATTAAAGAATAAATTAAAGAACCAGTACTAGTTAAAGAAGAAACTATACTTTATAATGTTGATCCGGTTGTTCCTTCTGCTTATATTGAGAAACCACCTTTCCCTGTTAAGATAAAGGAACATGCTAAAGTTTCAACTATGGTTAACAAAAGCTATATTAGAACACCTAAACCTGATGAACAAATTAAAGTAGAACTAGCATTGCCATGGTTAAAGATCTCATGGAAGAAGATATTGATGGGCATGTTATTTACTTCTGTGAAGAAGCTGCTTGAATTGCTAAAAATGATAGAAAAGATAAACATAGACCTGTTGTTGGAATGCCTGTCATTTCAGTTAAAATAGGAGATCACTGTTATCATGGTTTATTTGACATGGGTGCTAGTGTGACTTCTATTCCTTACACTTTATATCAAGAAATTATGAAAGACATAGCACCTGCTGAGTTAGAAGAAATAGATGTTACTATTAAGCTTGCTAATAGAGACACCATATCACCATTTGGGATTGTTAGAGATGTTGAAGTGTTGTGTGGGGAAATAAAATACCCTACTGATTTTCTTGTTCTTGGTTCCCCACAAGATGACTTCTGTCCCATTATCTTTGGTAGACCTTTCTTGAACACAGTTAATGCTAAGATAGATTGCAAGAAACAAACGGTTGGTGTTAGCTTTGGTGATGAGTCTCATGAATTTAATTTTTCCAAGTTTAGTAGAAATCATCATGAAAAAGAATTGCCTAGTAAGGATGAATTAATTGGTCTTGCTTCTATTGTTGTGCCACCTACTGATCCTTTAGAACAATATTTGCTAGACCATGAAAATGATTTACATATGCATGAAAGAAATGAAATAGATAAGATTTTCTTTGAACAACGTCCTCTACTTAAACACAATTTGCCTATTGAAACTCTTGGAGGTCCACCTCCACCTAAAGGTGATCTTGTGTTTGAATTAAAACAATTGCCAGACACTTTGAAATATGCTTATGTTGATGAAAAGAAAATATATCCTGTTATTATCAGTGCTAACCTTTCAGAACATGAAGAACAAAGATTATTGAAAGTTCTAAGGAAGCACCGAGCTGCTATTGGATATACTCTTGATGATTTAAAGGGCATTAGTCCCACTCTATGTCAGCACAAAATTAATATGGAACCTGATGCTAAGCCAGTTGTTGATCACCAACGTTGGTTAAATCCGAAGATGAAAGAGGTGGTAAGAACGGAAATATTAAAACTTTTGGAAGCAGGTATAATCTTGTTGGAAATATGCCCTAGAGGCAATAATAAATGGTTATTATTATATTTCTTTGTTCATGGTAATTGTCTATTATTCATGCTATAATTGTATTGTCCGGAAATCGTAATACATGTGTGAATACATAGACCACAATGTGTCCCTAGTAAGCCTCTAGTTGACTAGCTCGTTGATCAACAGATAGTCATGGTTTCCTGACTATGGACATTGGATGTCATTGATAACGGGATCACATCATTAGGAGAATGATGTGATGGACAAGACCCAACTTAAGCATAGCATAAAAGATCGTGTAGTTTCGTTTGCTAGAGCTTTTCCAATGTCAAGTATCTTTTCCTTAGACCATGAGATCGTGCAACTCCCGGATACCGTAGGAGTGCTTTGGGTGTGCCAAACGTCACAACGTAACTGGGTGACTATAAAGGTGCATTACGGGTATCTCCGAAAGTGTCTGTTGGGTTGGCACGGATCGAGACTGGGATTTGTCACTCCGTGTGACGGAGAGGTATCTCTGGGCCCACTCGGTAATGCATCATCATAATGAGCTCAATGTGACTAAGGCGTTAGTCACAGGATCATGCATTGCGGTACGAGTAAAGAGACTTGCCGGTAACGAGATTGAACAAGGTATTGGGATACCGACGATCGAATCTCGGGCAAGTAACATACCGATTGACAAAGGGAATTGTGTACGGGATTGATTGAATCCTCGACACCGTGGTTCATCCGATGAGATCATCGTGGAACATGTGGGAGCCAACATGGGTATCCAGATCCCGCTGTTGGTTATTGACCGGAGAGGCGTCTCGGTCATGTCTGCATGTCTCCCGAACCCGTAGGGTCTACACACTTAAGGTCCGGTGACGCTAGGGTTGTAGAGATATATGTATGCGGAAACCCGAAAGTTGTTCGGAGTCCCGGATGAGATCCCGGACGTCACGAGAGGTTCCGGAATGGTCCGGAGGTGAAGAATTATATATAGGAAGTCCAGTTTCGGCCACCGGGAAAGTTTCGGGGGTTATCGGTATTGTACCGGGACCACCGGAAGGGTCCCGGGGGTCCACCGGGTGGGGCCACCTGTCCCGGAGGGCCCCGTGGGCTGAAAGTGGAAGGGAACCAGCCCCTAGTGGGCTGGGGCGCCCCCTTGGGCCTCCCCCCCATGCACCTAGGGTTGGGAACCCTAGGGGGAGTTCCCCCTTGCCTTGGGGGGCAAGGCAACCCCTTCCCCCCTTGGCCGCCGCCCCCCCCCTTGGAGATCCCATCTCCTAGGGCTGGCGCACCCCCCAGGGGCCTATATAAAGGGGGGGAGGGAGGGCAGCACACTACAGCCTTTGGCGCCTCCCTCCTCCCCTGCAACACCTCTCTCTCTCTCGCTGAAGCTCGGCGAAGCCCTGCCGGAGAGCCGCTACATCCACCACCACGCCGTCGTGCTGTTGGATCTCCATCAACCTCTCCTCCCCCCTTGCTGGATCAAGAAGGAGGAGACGTCGCTGCACCGTACGTGTGTTGAACGCGGAGGTGTCGTCCGTTCGGCACTCGGTCATCGGTGATTTGGATCACGGCGAGTACGACTCCGTCATCCACGTTCATTGGAACGCTTCCGCTCGCAATCTACAAGGGTATGTAGATGCACTCCTTTCCCCTCGTTGCTAGTAGACTCCATAGATGCATCTTGGTGAGCGTAGGAAAAATTTCAAATTATGCTACGATACCCAACAGTGGCATCATGAGCCAGGTCTATGCGTAGTTACTATGCACGAGTAGAACACAAAGCAGTTGTGGGCGTTGAGTTTGCCAATTCTTCTTCCCGCTACTAGTCGTTTATTGTTTCGGCGGCATTGTAGGATGAAGCGGCCCGGACCGACCTTACACGTACGCTTACGTGAGACAGGTTCCACCGACTGACATGCACTAGTTGCATAAGGTGGCTAGCGGGTGTCTGTCTCTCCTACTTTAGTCGGAACGGATTCGATGAAAAGGGTCCTTATGAAGGGTAAATAGAAATTGGCAAATCGCATTGTGGTCATACGTAGGTAAGAAAACGTTCTTGCTAGAAACCTACAAACCACGTAAAAAAACTTGCAACAACAATTAGAGGACGTCTAACTTGTTTTTGCAGCAAGTGATATATGTGACATGATATGGCCAGAAGATGTGATGAATGATATATGTGATGTATGAGATTGATCATATTCTTGTAATAGGAATCACGACTTGCATGTCGATGAGTATGACAACCGGCAGGAGCCATAGGAGTTGTCTTTATTATTTTGTATGACCTGCGTGTCATTGAATAAACGCCATGTAAATTACTTTACTTTATTGCTAAACGCGTTAGCCATAGAAGTAGAAGTATTCGTTGGCGTGACGACTTCATGAAGACACAATGATGGAGATCATGATGATGGAGATCATGGTGTCATGCCGGTGACAAGGATGATCATGGTGCCCCGAAGATGGAGATCAAAGGAGCATGATGATATTGGCCATATCATGTCACTATTTGATTGCATGTGATGTTTATCATGTTTTTGCATCTTATTTGCTTAGAACGACGGTAGCAAGTAGGATGATCCCTTATAATAATTTCAAGAAAGTGTTCACCCTAACTGTGCACCATTGCGAAAGTTCGTTGTTTCGAAGCACCACGTGATGATCGGGTGTGATAGATTCTAACGTTCGAATACAACGGGTGTTGACGAGCCTAGCATGTACAGACATGGCCTCGAAACACACGCAATACACTTAGGTTGACTTGACGAGCCTAGCATGTACAGACATGGCCTCGGAACACGGAGGACCGAAAGGTCGAGCATGAGTCGTATAGAAGATACGATCAACATGGAGATGTTCACCGATCTTGACTAGTCCGTCTCACGTGATGATCGGACACAGCCTAGTTGAATTCGGATCATGTTTCACTTAGATGACTAGAGGGATGTCTATCTGAGTGGGAGTTCATTAAATAATTTGATTATATGAACTTTATTATCATGAACTTAGTCTAAAATCTTTACACTATGTATTGTAGATCAAATGGCCCACGTTGTCCTCAATTTCAACGCGTTCCTAGAGAAAACCAAGCTGAAAGATGATGGCAGCAACTATATGGACTGGGTCCGGAACCTGAGGATCATCCTCATTGCAGCCAAGAAAGATTATGTCTTAGAAGCACCGCTAGGTGAAGCACCAATCCCTGAGAACCAAGACGTTATAAACGCTTGGCAGCAGCGTGCTGATGATTACTCCCTCGTTCAGTGCGGCATGCTTTACAGCTTAGAACCGGGTCTCCAAAAGCGTTTTGAGAAACATGGAGCATATGAGATGTTCGAGGAGCTGAAACTGGTTTTTCAAGCTCATGCCCGGGTCGAGAGATATGATGTCTCCGACAAGTTCTTCAGCTGTAAAATGGAGGAGAACAGTTCTGTTAGTGAGCACATACTTAGAATGTCTGGGTTGCACAACCACTTGTCTCAGCTGGGAGTTAATCTCCCGGATGACGCGGTCATTGAAAGAATCCTCCAGTCGCTTCCACCAAGCTACAAGAGCTTTGTGATGAACTACAATATGCAGGGGATGGAAAGACCATTCCCGAGGTATATTCAATGCTGAAATCAGCTGAGGTAGAGATCAGAAAAGAACATCAAGTGTTGATGGTGAATAAAACCACTAAGTTCAAGAAGGGCAAGGGTAAGAAGAACTTCAAGAAGGACGGCAAGGGAGTTGCCGCGCCCGGTAAGCCAGTTACCGGGAAGAAGTCAAAGAATGGACCCAAGCCCGAGACTGAGTGCTTTTATTGCAAGGGAAGTGGTCACTGGAAGCGGAACTGCCCCAAATATTTAGCGGACAAGAAGAAGGCCGGCAACACCCAAGGTATATGTGATATACAAGTAATTGATGTGTACCTTACCAGTACTCGTAGTAGCTCCTGGGTATTTGATACCGGTGCGGTTGCTCATATTTGTAACTCAAAGCAGGAACTACGGAATAAACGGAGACTGGCAAAGGACGAGGTGACGATGCGCGTCGGGAATGGTTCCAAGGTCGATGTGATCGCCGTCGGCACGCTACCTCTGCATCTACCTACGGGATTAGTTTTAAACCTCAATAATTGTTATTTAGTGCCAGCTTTGAGCATGAACATTGTATCTGGATCTCGTTTAATTCGAGATGGCTACTCATTTAAATCCGAGAATAATGGTTGTTCTATTTATTTGAGAGATATGTTTTATGGTCATGCCCCGCTGGTCAATGGTTTATTTTTGATGAATCTCGAACGTGATGATACACATGTTCATAGTGTGAATACCAAAAGATGTAAAGTTGATAACGATAGTCCCACATACTTGTGGCACTGCCGCCTTGGTCACATTGGTGTCAAGCGCATGAAGAAGCTCCATGCATATGGACTTTTGGAGTCTCTTGATTACGAATCATTTGACACGTGCGAACCATGCCTCATAGGTAAGATGACCAAGACTCCGTTCTCCGGAACAATGGAGCGAGCAACCAACTTATTGGAAATCATACATACCGATGTGTGCGGTCCGATGAGTGTTGAGGCTCGCGGAGGATATCGTTATGTTCTCACTCTCACTGATGACTTAAGTAGATATGGGTATGTCTACCTAATGAAACACAAGTCTGAAACCTTTGAAAAGTTCAAGGAATTTCAGAGTGAGGTTGAGAATCAACGTGACAGAAAAATAAAATTCTTACGATCAGATAGTGGAGGAGAATATTTAAGTCACGAATTTGGTACACACTTAAGGAAATGTGGAATAGTTTCACAACTCACGCCGCCTGGAACACCTCAGAGAAATGGTGTGTCCGAACGTCGTAATCGCACTCTATTAGATATGGTGCGATCTATGATGTCTCTTACCGATTTACCGCTCTCATTTTGGGGTTATGCTTTAGAGACTGCCGCATTCACTTTAAATAGGGCACCATCTAAATCCGTTGAGACGACACCGTATGATTTATGGTTTGGGAAGAAACCTAAGCTGTCGTTTCTAAAAGTTTGGGGATGCGATGCTTATGTCAAGAAACTTCAACCTGAAAAGCTCGAACCCAAATCGGAAAAATGCGTCTTCATTGGATACCCTAAGGAAGCTATTGGGTATACCTTCTACCTCAGATCCGAAGGCAAGATCTTCGTTGCCAAGAATGGGTCCTTTCTAGAGAAGGAGTTTCTCTCGAAAGAATTGAGTGGGAGGAAAGTGGAACTTGATGAGGTGATAGTCACCCCTTCCGAACCGGAAAGTAGCGCAGCGCGGGAAAATGTTCCTGTGATGCCTACACCGACTGGGGAGGAAGTTAATGATGATGATCATGAAGCTTCAGATCAAGTTACTGAACTTCGTAGGTCCACAAGGACACGTTCCGCACCAGAGTGGTACGGCAACCCTGTCCTGGAAATCATGTTGTTAGACAACGGTGAACCTTCGAACTATGAAGAAGCGATGGCGGGCCCGGATTCCGACAAATGGCTAGAAGCCATGAAATCCGAGATAGAATCCATGTATGAAAACAAAGTATGGACTTTGACTGACTTGCCCGTTGAGCGGCGAGCCATAGAAAACAAATGGATCTTTAAGAAGAAGACGGACGCAGATGGTAATGTGACCATCTACAAAGCTCGACTTGTCGCTAAGGGTTATCGACAAGTTCAAGGGGTTGACTACGATGAGACTTTCTCACCCGTAGCGAAGCTGAAGTCCGTCCGAATCATGTTAGCAATTGCCGCATACTATGATTATGAGATATGGCAGATGGACGTCAAAACGGCATTCCTTAACGGCTTCCTTAAGGAAGAGTTGTATATGATGCAGCCGGAAGGTTTTGTCGATCCTAAGAATGCTAACAAAGTATGCAAGCTCCAACGCTCAATCTATGGGCTGGTGCAAGCATCTCGGAGTTGGAACATTCGCTTTGATGAGATGATCAAAGCGTTTGGGTTTACACAGACTTATGGAGAAGCCTGTGTTTACAAGAAAGTGAGTGGGAGCTCTGTAGCATTTCTCATATTATATGTGGATGACATATTATTGATGGGAAATGATATAGAATTCTTGGAGAGTATAAAGGCCTATTTGAATAAGTGTTTTTCAATGAAGGACCTTGGAGAAGCTGCTTATATATTAGGCATCAAGATCTATAGAGATAGATCAAGACGCCTCATTGGTCTTTCACAGAGTACATATCTTGACAAGATATTGAAGAAGTTCAATATGGATCAGTCCAAGAAGGGGTTCTTGCCTGTATTGCAAGGTGTGCAATTGAGCACGGCTCAATGTCCGATCACGGCAGAAGATATAGAAGAGATGAGTGTCATCCCCTATGCCTCGGCCATAGGGTCTATTATGTATGCCATGCTGTGTACCAGGCCTGATGTAAACCTTGCCGTAAGTTTGGTAGGAAGGTACCAAAGTAATCCCGGCAAGGAACACTGGACAGCGGTCAAGAATATCCTGAAGTACCTGAAGAGGACTAAGGATATGTTTCTCGTTTATGGAGGTGACGAAGAGCTCGTCGTAAAGGGTTACGTCGACGCTAGCTTCGACACAGATCTGGATGACTCGAAGTCACAGACCGGATACGTGTATATTTTGAATGGAGGAGCAGTAAGCTAGTGCAGTTGCAAGCAAAGCGTCGTGGCGGGATCTACATGTGAAGTGGAGTACATGGCAGCCTTGGAGGAAGCACAGGAAGCAGTCTGGATGAAGGAGTTCATTACCGACCTAGGGGTGATTCCCAATGCGTCGGGCCCGATGACTCTCTTCTGTGACAACACTGGAGCTATTGCCCTTGCGAAGGAGCCCAGGTTTCACAGGAAGACCAGACATATCAAGCGTCGCTTCAACTCCATTCGTGAAAGTGTTCAGAATGGAGACATAGATATTTGTAAAGTACATACGGACCTGAATGTAGCAGATCCGTTGACTAAACCTCTCCCTAGGGCAAAACATGATCAACACCAGGACGCAATGGGTGTTCGATTCATCACAATGTCACTAGATTATTGACTCTAGTGCAAGTGGGAGACTGTTGGAAATATGCCCTAGAGGCAATAATAAATGGTTATTATTATATTTCTTTGTTCATGGTAATTGTCTATTATTCATGCTATAATTGTATTGTCCGGAAATCGTAATACATGTGTGAATACATAGACCACAATGTGTCCCTAGTAAGCCTCTAGTTGACTAGCTCGTTGATCAACAGATAGTCATGGTTTCCTGACTATGGACATTGGATGTCATTGATAACGGGATCACATCATTAGGAGAATGATGTGATGGACAAGACCCAACTTAAGCATAGCATAAAAGATCGTGTAGTTTCGTTTGCTAGAGCTTTTCCAATGTCAAGTATCTTTTCCTTAGACCATGAGATCGTGCAACTCCCGGATACCGTAGGAGTGCTTTGGGTGTGCCAAACGTCACAACGTAACTGGGTGACTATAAAGGTGCATTACGGGTATCTCCGAAAGTGTCTGTTGGGTTGGCACGGATCGAGACTGGGATTTGTCACTCCGTGTGACGGAGAGGTATCTCTGGGCCCACTCGGTAATGCATCATCATAATGAGCTCAATGTGAATAAGGCGTTAGTCACAGGATCATGCATTGCGGTACGAGTAAAGAGACTTGCCGGTAACGAGATTGAACAAGGTATTGGGATACCGACGATCGAATCTCGGGCAAGTAACATACCGATTGACAAAGGGAATTGTGTACGGGATTGATTGAATCCTCGACACCGTGGTTCATCCGATGAGATCATCGTGGAACATGTGGGAGCCAACATGGGTATCCAGATCCCGCTGTTGGTTATTGACCGGAGAGGCGTCTCGGTCATGTCTGCATGTCTCCCGAACCCGTAGGGTCTACACACTTAAGGTCCGGTGACGCTAGGGTTGTAGAGATATATGTATGCGGAAACCCGAAAGTTGTTCGAAGTCCCGGATGAGATCCCGGACGTCACGAGAGGTTCCGAAATGGTCCGGAGGTGAAGAATTATATATAGGAAGTCCAGTTTCGGCCACCGGGAAAGTTTCGGGGGTTATCGGTATTGTACCGGGACCACCGGAAGGGTCCCGGGGGTCCACCGGGTGGGGCCACCTGTCCCGGAGGGCCCAGTGGGCTGAAAGTGGAAGGGAACCAGCCCCTAGTGGGCTGGGGCGCCCCCTTGGGCCTCCCCCCCATGCACCTAGGGTTGGGAACCCTAGGGGGGAGTTCCCCCTTGCCTTGGGGGGCAAGGCAACCCCTTCCCCCCTTGGCCGCCGCCCCCCCCCCCCTGGAGATCCCATCTCCTAGGGCTGGCGCACCCCCCCAGGGGCCTATATAAAGGGGGGAGGGAGGGCAGCACACTACAGCCTTTGGCGCCTCCCTCCTCCCCTGCAACACCTCTCTCTCTCTCTCACTGAAGCTCGGCGAAGCCCTGCCGGAGAGCCGCTACATCCACCACCACGCCGTCGTGCTGTTGGATCTCCATCAACCTCTCCTTCCCCCTTGCTGGATCAAGAAGGAGGAGACGTCGCTGCACCGTACGTGTGTTGAACGCGGAGGTGCCGTCCGTTCGGCACTCGGTCATCGGTGATTTGGATCATGGCGAGTACGACTCCGTCATCCACGTTCATTGGAACGCTTCCGCTCGCGATCTACAAGGGTATGTAGATGCACTCCTTTCCCCTCGTTGCTAGTAGACTCCATAGATGCATCTTGGTGAGCGTAGGAAAAGTTTTAAATTATGCTACGATACCCAACAAATCTATCCTATAGCTGATAGTAGATGGGTAAGTCCTGTTCACTGTGTCCCTAAGAAAGGAGGTATTACTGTAGTTCCTAATGATAAAAATGAACTTATTCCACAAAGAATTGTTACAGGCTATAGAATGGTAATTGATTTTAGAAAATTAAATAAGGCTACTAGAAAAGATCATTACCCATTGCCTTTTATTGATCAAATGCTTGAAAGATTATCTAAGCACACACACTTTTGCTTCCTTGATGGATATTCTGGCTTTTCACAAATACCTGTTTCTCAACCTGATCAAGAAAAGACCACTTTTACTTGTCCTTTTGGAACCTATGCTTATAGACGTATGCCTTTTGGTTTATGTAATGCACCTGCTACCTTTCAAAGATGCATGATGGCTATATTCTCCGACTTTTGTGAAAATATTGTTGAGGTTTTCATGGATGACTTTTCTGTTTATGGGAAGTCTTTTGATGATTGTTTAAGCAATCTTGATCGAGTTTTGTAGGGATGTGAACAAAAAATCTTGTCTTGAATTGGGAGAAGTGCCACTTTATGGTTAATGAAGGCATTGTCTTGGGTCATAAATTTTTTGAAAGAGGTATTGAAGTGGACAAAGCTAAGGTTGATGCAATTCAGAAATGCCATGTCCTAAAGATATAAAAGGTATTTGTAGTTTCCTAGGTCATGCTGGTTTCTATAGGAGATTTATCAAAGACTTTTCTAAAATTTCTAGGCCTCTTACTAATCTTTTGCAAAAGGATGTTCCTTTTGTTTTTGATGATGATTGTCTTGAAGCCTTTGAAACATTCAAGAAAGCCTTAATTTCTGCACCTATTGTTCAACCACCTGATTGGAACTTGCCTTTTGAAATTATGTGTGATGCCAGTGATTATGCTGTTGGTGCTGTTCTAGGACAAAGAGTTGATAAGAAATTGAATGTTATTCATTATGCTAGTAAAACTCTAGATAGTGCTCAAAGAAATTATGCTACTACTGAAAAAGAATTCTTAGCAGTGGTGTTTGCTTGTGATAAATTTAGACCTTATATTGTTGATTCCAAAGTAACTGTTCACACATACCATGCTGCTATTAAATATCTTATGGAAAATAAAGATGCTAAACCTAGACTCATTCGGTGGGCTCTCTTGTTACAAGAATTGATTTACATATCATTGATAGAAAAGGAGCTGAGAACCCCGTAGATGATAACTTGTCTAGGCTTGAAAATGTGCTTGATGACCCACTACCTATTGATGATAGTTTTCCTGATGAATAGTTAGCTGCAGTAAAATGTTGCTAATAGAACTCCTTGGTATGCTGACTATGCTAATTACATTGTTGCTAAATATTTACCACCTAGCTTTACATACCAACAAAAGAAAAAAAATCTTCTATGATTTAAGACATTACTTTTGGGATGACCCACATCTTTTTAAAGAAGGAGTAGATGGTATTATTAGACGTTGTGCACCTGAGAATGAATAGGGACAAATCCTACGGAAATGTCATCCCAAGCTTATGGAGGGCATCATGCTGGAGATAGAACTGCTCATAAGGTATTGCAGCCTGGATTTTATTGGCCTACTCTCTTCAAGGATGCCCGTAAGTTTGTCTCATCTTGTGATGAATGCCAAAGAATAGGTAATATCGGTAAGCGTCATGAAATGCCTATGAATTATTCACTTGCAGTTGAACCATTTGATGTTTGGGGATTGATTACATGGGACCTTTTCCTTCCTCTAATGGGTATACACATATTTTGGTTGCTGTTGATTATGTTAGTAAATGGGTAGAAGCTATTCCAACCAGTAGTGTTGATCACAACACCTCTATTAAAATGCTTAAGGAAGTTATTTTCCCAAGGTTTGGAGTCCCTAGATATTTAATGACTGATGTGGTTCGCACTTTATTCATGGTGCTTTCCGTAAAATGCTTGCTAAGTATGATGTTAACCATAGAATTGCATCACCCTATCATCCTCAGTCTAGTGGTCAAATTGAACTTAGCAATAGAGAAATGAAATTAATTTTGCAAAAGACTGTTAATAGGTCCAGGAAGAATTGGTCTAAGAAATTAGATAATGCACTTTGGGCTTATAGAACAACATATAAAAATCCTATGGGTATGTCTCCTTATAAATTGGTTTATGGAAAAGCTTGTCATTTGCCTCTTGAATTAGAACATAAATCATTCTGGGCAGTTAAAGAACTCAATTACGATTTCAAACTTGCCGGTGAAAAGAGATTATTTGATATTAGCTCATTAGATGAATGGAGAACCCAAGCTTATGAAAATGCAAAGTTATTCAATGAAAAAGTTAAAAGATGGCATGACAAAAGAATCCAAAAGCGTGAGTTTAAAGTCGGAAAATATGTTCTTTTGTACAACTCTCGTTTTAGTTTTTTTGCAGGAAAGCTCCTCTCGAAATGGGAAGGCCCATATGTCATCGAGGAGGTTTACCGGTCAGGTTCCATCAAAATAAATAATTCCGAAGGTACTAACCCGAAGGTTGTCAATGGGCAACGAATAAAGCATTATATCTCAGGTATGCCTATTAATGTTGAAAGCAATATTATCCAAACTTTGACACCAGAAGAGCACAAAAAAGAGTCCTTCCGGAACACTCCAGAATCGCCAAAATAAGGAGGTACGTGATACGGTAAGCAAACGAACTCCGAAAAATCCACAAAAATATTTTTTATCAGTTTTGGAATATTTTAAAATTTTGGAAATAAAGAAACTTCCAGGAAGCATCCCTTGGTGGGCACAAGACACCAGGGCGCGCCAGGCTTGCCTGGTGCGCCCAGGTGGGTTGTGCCCACCTGGGACACCTTCCGTACTCCGTTTTTCTCTGGTGTACTTGTCCTCCAAGATAAAAATCTATATATACTTCCCGAACTTGTTAACCACCGTATCACGGAGAAAATCCTCTGTCCTCTTTTCTTGATGTTTTCTGCGCAGATCTGAAAATATGTTGTCCCAAAACTCAGACGGAGAGAGCTATGTCTCACATCTCATTGTTGATCCAAAGACCTATGGGGGCTTTGTAAGTGCATCTAGTGCCCCTTAGTGATTTTGGTGTATTAAAGACTGATAGGTTAAGGGACTAATGTGTTTGTGAGTGTACACATGTCAATAAGTCTATGAGGAGTTTGATATTTACAGAGAAAGTCGAACCCTAAAAATGAATGTCTTCAACTGAAGACTTCGGCTTTCTGAAGACTTTGAAAGTGAAGAAATTGGTGTGACTGTGAAGACTTGATATTCATGCGAGGATTATGAAACGTGAAGACTTTTGTTTTTGTAGTTTCATTTTCTCTTTCTTGAGTCATAGGAAACACCATACTGTTAAAGGGGGTCGAGGAAAAACTAAGGAAAAGTTTCCAAGTGATGCTCATCTCAAAATCCTACACCTACCAATCCCTTCGAGTGAAGCCATTGGAAATCTCATACAGTTCAGTCAATTTCTTCAGTGACAGGGACGAAGCTCTTCTAGTCTCTGAGGAATTTGTTCTGACTGAGGAGTTAGGAATTCACCAGTGCGGATTACCTACAAGTGAGGAACATGATAGCCCTGAGGAATTTGAGAGCTCAAATTTCCGACCATTGCTGTGTTATGTGCCAGCTGTTCCAAAATATCTTACCCACCTAACGGTCATATCATTGAAGGGCATTTATGTCTTATCATGTCAGGCTGCTCCCTAGGCTATAAATAGCCGCCCCCCTACAACCACTAGCTGGTTGTCTGCTCTGAGAGAAACTGACACTTGTCATTGAGAGCATCCCATCCTCTGAGGACTTTGAGCGAAAATCATAAAGTGATGAAAACCCAAACCCAAACACCTACAAACCCAAAAGTTATTGAGAATCACTGAAGAGATTGTTCCTGTGTGGATCCGATGCTTGTTACCTTGGAAGACTGTGCATCTTCCAGACGGTTAGGAGTCATGGTCTAGAGCATCCAAGAGGAAATTGTGGATCGCCGAGTGACCGAGTTTGTGAAGGTTTGGAGGTCACCTGAATACTTACCACGAGTGATTGGGCGAGGTCTGTATGACCTTAGCTCAAGGAGAATACGGTGAGGACTGTGTGTCCGGGACTGTGTGTCCTCAGGTTTAAATACCTAGCCGCTCCAACCAGACGTACAACTGTCACAGCAGTTGGAACTGGTCTACCAAATCACTGTCTTCACCGAGCTACCTGGTTCCGTTTCCTCATTACTGTGTTGTGTACTTGATCGCTACTGTTTGAAGACTTTGACTGAAGACTTTCTCAATTTCCTCAGCTCAATTTCTTCAGCCAGTTTGTCTTCAGCCTGCTTATCCTGTGTTTACGCTTTCTGTACTCTGTGCTTGTTTTCATTTCATCATGATCACTGTGCTTCTGTTCTGTTATGTTTGCATCTGAGTACTTATTCCGCTGCTAGTCGTTCGTGACTTAGGAATTTCCTCACCCTGAAATTCCTCAGTGACGAATTTGTAAAAATCGCCTATTCACCCCCCTCTAGTCGACTTATCGCACTTGCACACTTATCTCCTTATGGTCGAACTACTGATGATGAGGAGGATGCTCACTTGATGAGGATCGATGATTCAAGCTCGGACGAGGAGGATGTCCCTCTACCTCAACCAGGGGATATGCACGTGAAGTTCAAGAAGTCCAGTCTCCCTAAAAGGACTAACCGATCAATTCCTCTTCGTTTTAGGCAGAAAAGCAAAGGGGATTTATGTGACAAGATCTTGAAGCTGGATTTGGAGGTCGATGATTTAAAGGAGGAGATTGCTCTCCTCAACTACAATATGAAAAGGTTGAAGGCACAATTATCATCACCACCAAGGGAGAACTGAGTATCGGGTATGGGCACTCCCCTTGGCTACCGCCAAGCTTGGGGGAGTTGCCCCGGTATCGTATCATCCCACTATATTTTTGCTTTTACTTATCTTAGTTCGATCTTTTTGCTTTAGATGAAATAAAATTTAGTTCGATCCTTTCCTCTTTGAGAGTTTGCTTAGTGATCTATCATTGTAATCGTGTGCAAGTTATATAATAAAGTTTAGTTTGAGTTTTTGCTTTCTTTACTTTCTTGTTGCAAATAAAGAAAAGAAAAGAAATAAGAAAGAAAGAAAGAAAAAGAGAAAGGAAATAAATCAATAATGTCATATACTAATCCTATGGTAGGTGATGGCACCACCTAAGGAAAAGTATAAGTAGGAAATTTTATTAGAGATTGACAAACATAGCATTAGTCAATGATGCAACTCATGAAAGAATTAATAAGGGAAGAGAAGATTCACATATAAATATACTATCCTAGAAATATTTTGTGATTGTGAGCCCTCATCAAAATATTATATGCCAAAATTGTTGACGTTGGACAAGGAAGACAACTTAATGGTTTATGTTTGTTTATATTCACATAGAAGTCATATTGTCATAAATCCTTCAACATGTGATGCTTGCCCCTATCTTTGCTAGCCAAAAATTCCGCACTAAGTAGAGATACTACTTGTGCATCCAAAAACCCTTAAACCCAAATCTTTTCAACTATCCACCATACCTACCTATGATTGAGCAAGATCCCTTAAGTAAGTTGTCATCGGTGCAAAAAGACAATAAAATTTGCTTCTAAATATCTGAGATCATTTAGTGTAAGAGAAAATTGAGCGTTGTACGAACTTGGATGGCAAAGAATAAAATCGAAAGACTGCATAATAAAGGTTGTCATCTTAAGGGACAATACAATGTGACATTCTCTTGCACTAAGGGATTGAGCATGCGAACAAATAAGCGCATGGCAACCTCTGCTTCCCTCTGTGAAGGGCCTATCTTTTACTTTTATGTATTTACTTTTATGCAAAGAGTCAAAGTTTTCCTTCTATTCCTTTTTATTTTCTCTTTTGGCAAGCATCATGTGGTGAGGAATGATCTAGGCACATATGTCCAGTCGAATATAGATAGCATGTGTTATTATTGTTGACATCACCCTTGAGGTGAGTATGTTGGGAGGCGAAACTATAAGCCCATATCTTTCTATGTGTTCGGTTGAAACGTTTTGCTCATGGGTACAAGGTGAGTGTTAGCAATCATAGAAGACTATATGATGGTTGAGTATGTGGACTTGCCTAAAGGCTCCGACACCTGACCCTTCCTGAAAAGTTGATGAATTGTAGTTGCAAAGTTGACTAAGAATATAGTTTGTTGGTTTCTAATAGAGTTTTTGCTTTATACTTCGATTATGTGATGAACTGTTACTTATTCATGGGAAGTATATGATGCAAGTTCTATGATAAAAGTCCTATGTTTAATTTTGTTGCTGTTATAATAATCAACATGATGCTTCTATGTCCGTATATTGTTTTTATCGACACCTCTCTCTCAAAGCATGTGGACATGTTTTTCGATTTTGGTTTTCGCTTGAGGACAAGCGAGGTCTAAGCTTGGGGGAGTTGATACGTCCATTTTGCATCATGTTTTCTTACTGTTATTTATAATGTTTTTATCCATAATAATGCTTTTTGGAGTAATTCTAATGCCTTTTCTTTCATCTACTACCCCTTATAAAAGGAAGAGAGATGCCAGATCCAAACAATCAGAACCATCCATTAGCAAGATCTAATGGCCCTTAATCCTTCGGTGTTTAACGCTGCAAACCACGCATTAAGGCACAAACCATCTATCGCTAACCCAGCCCACGCCGCCATTTAAAAACAAAAACAAAACTGCCCGCACGACCTATCGCCCACTCTCGGCCACTCCTCCTCCTCCCGCACCCTTCGCCGCCCCGCCCAGCGCCCTTCGCCGCCCGCCGCTGGAGCCGTCGCGGGTATAGCCGGACTGTCAGAACCTGAACTGCTAGCTCTGAAGATGTAGTTACTATACCGTTTCAGGCAAATACCGGTTCAGTAAACCAAGGGTCCAGATGCGACGAGAGCACAAGTCTCATCCTAGTCGTAGATCTATTTTACCGTTGTAACAGTTCTTTATCAGTTTACTGTTACGAGCTGGGTTAAACCATTGCCTATAACTAGCCAGGTTGTGGCTGGAGAGAGAGCATCTTGATCACTTTTCCTCAAATCGCCGCAATGGCTAATATACCGGAACCCTAGCGTCCCTCTTACCTCATACCCATACGCTCAGAATTCATAGAAATTCCATAGAAATTCTTACAGATACTTCTCGGGATCTAATAAATTGGTACTTAGAGCAAGGTTTTCCCTCGGCCACAAAAATTTTGTCTAGAGAAAGAGTAATCCCACCCAATTCCCACCCTAGGTGTCGATCGGGATCGATCTGAGCATAGGCGGCGCTAGGGGCGGTGATCTGACGTTAAGAGCAGAGATCTGTACCAGGGCGGCGTTGGAGGCGGCGATCGGTATCGGGGCGGCCCAGGAGGCGGCAAATTGTTCGGCTGCAAACCAGTAGCGCGGAAGGGTTGCGGGAGAACATTTCTCCAGCGGTAAAATTCCCTGTCCATCGCTGGTTCTTGCAGCATCGGTTGCGAGGATCGAGTAGGCGGCAGGATCTGAGCAGAGAGCCGGGTTACCGGGTGAATCCGGCAGTAAAATTCCTTCTCTCCTCCTCAGATCAAGGTGATGGGGCGCTCCAAGGCAATTGATGAAGCAGATCTTCATGACGTTATGTCCTTGCGAGATGATTTCGGGGTGCTGCAATAGGAAAGTGCACAGATGCAGAACCAGATGTCCAAGTTACATGAGGAAGTGCAAGTAATTGGAGCCAAGCAAGGACAGATCTCTGAAACAGTGGGTACAGTGGAGCAAGTTGTGCATGATTTGAGCAAGCAACTAGCAACAATCAGCACTGTTCTAACAACTTTGGTTAAAACTTCTCAACCTGATGCCCAGCAAGATAATCCGTCTAGTTCAGCACCGGTGGTCAAATCTCCTACTCTGCATAGAGAACAAACGCAAGAACAAGAAGTTAGAATTTAGCAACAGAAAAAGAGAAGACTAAGCAGCTGGAAGATATTCAGTTACAGAACCTACCTCCTATCAGAACAAACAGAGTTACAGTGCCTCCTGGTTATACTCAGCAAGGTAGAAATGACACTGCTAGTGGGATAGGAACTCCTGTTATTGGTAGACATAATGCACACACTCCTGCATTCAACTAGTTTTACCAGCAAAACAGAGACAGGCAATTGTGGTAGGGATACTACAGAACTTATGAGCAGGATATGCAGGCTCAGTTCATGAAATCAGTTACAAAAGGACCTAGGTTGGATTTTCCTAGATTTTCTGGAACAGACCCAGTGGGGTGGATAAGACAATGTAACAAGTACTTCCAAATGTCTAGACCTCCAGAGGAGTACAAAGTCTCATTAGCTCAGATGTACATTGTTGATGATGCTGATGTATGGCTAAGGAGATCTGGTCTGTTGAAGAAGCAGCTCAATTGGAAAGAATTTGGTGCAGAAGTAGTTAAAAGATTTTCTGACAAGGGTTCATATGATCTGACAGAAAAGTTTAACTCAATCAAACAGATGCATTATTCTGTATCTGAATAAACTAAAATGTTTGAAGATTTAATGGCAGATGTGCAAGAGGAAAATCCTGAACTGGGAGAACTGTGGTTTGTGAGGTGTTATGTGAATGGTCTAAGAGAGGGAATTAAATTTCAACTTAGGCCTTTCAGACCTCAAACACTGACAGAGGCTTACTGTATGGCAAAAGACATAGAACCTAATCATCCACACATAGCCACTACCAGTAAGAAGCAAGCTACACCATTCAAGAACTTCTATCAGAAATCCACTTGGACTCCTCCAACAAAACATAGTATCACTGTAGTTCAACCACAACAACAGCAGCAAGTTCCTACCAAGCAAGCTGAAGTGCCTGTAACAATGGTCAGAGAATCAGAAAAGTAGGGGAATGTTGGAGATGTGGAGATAAATGGCAACATGGTCACAAATGTAAATTAATTCCTAATATACATTTGCTGCAACAAGAGGAGCCAGATCAAATTGTAATTGATAATGAGGAAATTGATCAACAAGAGCAACCTGAAAATACAGAGGAAGGAGAACAAGCAATGTTCATCTCTGTACATGCACTTGGTCATCAGCTACCTGTACCAACTCCTACAGTTATAATCCACATTAATGGAAAAAGAGCAGTAGCCTTGCTAGATTCTGGCAGTACTTCCTCCTTTATTAACCAAGATTTTGATGTTAAGGCCAACTGTCAGATGTTACCTGTCAAACAAAGAACTATAGCAGGCTGGAGGAGGCAGATTATTATCTTCTGCAGTAGTACCTAACTGCAAATTTCAACTAGCTAAACTGAAACTCCAACATAATTTTAGAGTACTAACACTGCCTAGCCATGATGTCATTTTGGGATATGATTGGATGACTATAGTCAGTCCTGTATCATTCAACATTCCCAAACATACATTCAGTTTCACACAAGAAGGAAATCAGACTGTTACTACTGCAATTTTCAATACTTCCCAACCAGTTAAGGAAGTACCAGCAGAAAAGATGGAGCTATTAGATAAAGGAGTAGAAAGTCTCCTCTTACAAGTGCACAACATATTAATGGAAGCACCAGAAGGCACACAAACTCCTCCTCAAATCCAAAAGTTACTGCTAGAGTATGCTGATCTGTTTGAAGAGCCCAAGTCATTACCACCTGAAAGGGCTCTGGACCACACTATTCCCTTAGTTCCTGGTGCAACTCCACCTCATGTGAGACCTTATAGAGTTCCTCAACACCAGAAACAAGAGATGGAAGATCAGATTAGGAAACTGCTAGCTGCTCACCTCATCAGGCACAGTCAAAGCCCTTATGCAGCTCCTATTATACTAGTGAGGAAGAAAGATAGCTCAATGAGGCTATGCACTGATTTTAGGAAACTTAATTCTTTAACAATTAAGAACAAGTTTCCTATACCAGTGATAGAAGATCTCTTGGATGAATTGCATGGGGCTCAATATTTTTTCTAATATTGATCTCAGATCAGGCTATCATCAGATCAGAATGCATCCTGATGATATACAAAAAACTGCATTCAGAACATTTTTGGGCCACTTTGAATATTTAGTTATGCCTTTTGGTTTATCAAATGCTCCAGGAACATTCCAAGCTATAATGAACAACATTTTTGGGCCATACTTGAGGAAGTTTGTATTGGTATTCTTTGATGATATTTTAATATACAGTAAAAATCTCAAGGAGAACCAGGAACATCTTCAAATAGTGTTACAATTATTAAAAGAACATCAGCTATTTGCAAAAATGTCCAAGAGTGTTTTTGCTGTACAACAAGTGGAATACTTAGGACATGTGATTTCTGCAGAAGGAGTGGCTACATATCCCAAGAAAATAGCTGCTATTGCTGAGTGGCCAATACCTGACTCTGTTACTAAACTGAGAAGTTTCTTGGGTTTAGCTGGATATTATAGAAGATTCATCAAGGGGTATCGAAAAATTTGCAGACCTCTGCATGATTTGTTAAAGAAAGGGCAGTTTGCATGGAAACAGGAACACAACCAAACTTTTGCTCAGTTACAGAAAGCCTTGATCACAGCACCTGTCTTGGCACTACCAAATTTTTCTTTACCATTTGTATTGGAAACAGATGCTTCAGGTAAAGGAATAGGAGTTGTGATCATGCAACAGGGCAGGCCCCTAGCATACTACAGTTCAGCTATGTGCCCCAGAAATGCAGCTATGTCCACATATGAGAAGGAAACTTTGGCTATATTAGAAGCATTAAAAAATGGAGACACTATCTGCTAGGAAATGAACTCACTATCAAAACAGATCAGCAGTCTCTCAAGTTCATTACTGGCCAGAAAATTACTGAGGGAGTGCAACATAAACTGATGATGAAGTTACTGGAATTTAATTTCAAAATCTAGTATAAGAAAGGAAGCACCAACAAGGTGTACTTCCAAGTTGTTTTGCTCTGTCAGTCATTACACCTATATGGGCAGAAGATTTGTTAATGAGTTATCAGCAAGATCCAATCAGTAAGAAATTACTGGAGCAACTGCTGCTGCAATAGCCTACTGATAACTCAGATTATACCATACATGCTTGGATAATCAGATACAAAGGAAAAATTCTGGTAGGGAATAATCCTGCATTGAGAACTCAGCTATTACATGCTCTCCATAGCTCACCTATAGGAGGCCACTCAGGGATGAGAGCTACATATCAGAGAATTAAGAACATTTTCTATTGGCCAGGGTTGAAACATGAAGTGGAAACATTTATAGTTGCATGTCCTGTTTGCCAGAGAGCAAAACATGAAAACTGCTTGCAACCAGGCTTACTAGATCCCCTCCCTGTAGCTGACATGGCATGGCAACATGTGACCATGGATTTCATTGAAGGCCTTCCAAACTCTCAGGGCAAAGAAGTTATTATGGTGGTGGTGGACAGATTTATCAAATACTCTCATTTCATCCCTCTCCCATCCATATATTGTTCTGAGTGTAGCTCAAGCTTTTGTTGATCATATCATCAGGCTGCATGGACCTCTGAAGCTTATTATATCTGACAGAGACAGGATTTTTACAAGTCAGCTCTGGAAAGATATATTTGCTGCATTACATGTGGAATTAAGGTATAGTACAGCGTATCACCCTCAAACAGATGGTCAAACAGAGCGAGTAAACCAATGCCTGGAAACTTATTTGAGGTGTATGACTACTAATGAACCAAAAAAGTGGGTCTCTTGGCTGTCTCTGGCTGAATATTGGTACAATTCCACATACCACACCGCCTTGAGGACGTCTCCATTTCAAGCCCTATATGGATTTCCCCCTCCCCTCATTTCTGAATTAGCAATTCCTG
Source organism: Triticum aestivum (assembly GCF_018294505.1). Lineage (NCBI taxonomy): Eukaryota > Viridiplantae > Streptophyta > Magnoliopsida > Poales > Poaceae > Triticum > Triticum aestivum. Next base: position 34,614,437 of record NC_057808.1, on the reverse strand, counting down.
GTCCTGAGGAAAAGGAGGCACATGATTTCCTCAGTTCTAAACAACAAATGTTGGATCTGCCAAAGAGCAACTTACAACAAGCACAAAATAGGATGAAACACTATGCTGATATGAAAAGAGTGGAAAGAGTTTTTCAAGTTGGGGAGCTAGTTTATCTGAAAATGGCCCCATACAGACTGGCAGCTTTTGGGTTTCGAGGAGCTCTGAAACTCCAAAACAGATACTACGGCCCTTTCTTAATCACACAAAAGGTGGGACAGTCAGCTTACAAGCTCCAGTTTCCTGCAGATGTCAAGATTCATCCGGTGTTCCACGTGAGCCAGCTCAAGAAACACATCGGAGACAAATCCATTCCCAGTCCCCACTTACCAATGGTGAATGCAGATGGAACGATCAAAACTGGTCCAGCGGCAGTTCTGCAAGTCAGGCAAATTCCCAAGCACAACACACCGGTTGTCCAGTGGCTTATTTAGTGGCAGAATTTAACTGCAGAAGATGCCACCTGGGAGGACGCAGATTTCATCAAATATACGTTCCCCGAATTCTTCAAAGCAACAACTCAAGCTTGGCCAGAAGCAGAGCACACGCCGTGAGGGCACGTCGTGTTTCAAGAGGGGAGCAATGTCAGAACCTGAAGTGCTAGCTCTGAAGATGTAGTTACTGAACCGTTTTAGGCAAATACCGGTTTAGTAAACCAAGGGTCCAGATGCGACGAGAGCACAAGTCTCATCCTAGCCGTAGATCTATTTTACCGTTGTAACAGTTCTTTATTAGTTTATAGTGTTACCAGCTGGGTTAAACCATTGCCTATAACTAGCCGGGTTGTGGCTGGAGAGAGAGCATCTTGATCACTTTTCCTCAAATCGCCGCGATGGCTAATATACCGGAACCCTAGCGTTCCTCTTACCTCATACCCATACGCTCAGAATTCATAGAAATTCCATAGAAATTCTTACGGATACTTCTCGGGATCTAACACGGAGCCGCGCCCCGCCCCCCGCGCCCTTCGCCGCCCGCCGCGGGTAGAGCCGGAGCCGCCCCGGCCCCCGCGCCCTTCGCCGCCCGCTGCTGGAGCCGCCCCCGCCCGCAGCTGGGGCCGCCGCAGGTCGCGCCGCCGCTGCAGGTCGCGTCGGAGCTGCCCCACAGCTCGAGCCGCCACAGGCTGCGTCGGAGCCGGCCCGCCGCTGGAGCCACTGCTGGAACCGCCCGCCGCGGGAGCCGCGAGCCGCTGGTCGCCATTGGACTTTTCCACACCTCCACGAGCAAGCGACCCACGCGCACATCACTCTCCGCTGCACTAGGTGCTTGTGTTATTGCCTCAAAGATTGTGGTGTTAATCTTTTAGGATCACTAAGTTGCTGGATTAATTTGTTCTGTCCAGTGAGGAAGTGATGGTGCACGAGGACGAGCTTCCTGGACAAGAAGATCTCCGTACTCTTCTCGGTGATGCAAAGTTGAGGTTTGGATTTTGGCATCCGCTCTATTGTCGTGCTGCAACTCTTTGTCGGACGAAACTTAATTGTTTGTTTTTATTATAGCTTAGATCAGTCTGTTTTGGACTTTTAGTGCTTATCTTTCATCCAGGCCTTCAAACCATAGGCACTCGATTGCAAAACAAAATTCAGACAACCGATTGCTGAATCCTAGACTTTCTCATAGTTATAAGATATGCAACCATCGAATCTTTTGGTTGCACTCTCAGCTGATATATGAGATCGATCATCTCATCCTACCTGTTCGGAATTGCGGATTCCCGAGTTCCTTTTTTGATTCTGTTGATTGTAATGTTAAATATGGCTCCTAATTGGATACATACTTGTCTAAACGATTGGTGCAGCTGCAGATCGTCTATATCGATTCTGGAGACCGATTCTTGGTGCTGCTGCAGATCGTCTACATTGATTCTGGACGTCGATTCTTCATTTACCCTTCTTATTACCATTTGCTAACTTAACCACCTCTCTCTCTCATGTTGGTTCTGAAGATCTTTTATGTGTCATGTCGACAAGGGCGTTTGATAAGAGATCCAAGCAGGCTGCATGTGAGGTGAATCAAGGTAATCTATATGATGTAGTCCAGGATAAACTCCTCTCCTTCATGTTGTTTCTAGATATGTTATTTTTCAGTGAATTACTACTGAAGCATTGATTTAAGACTATTCTTGGTCATGTAAGAAAGCTAAGATTTATTTTGGCCATGTGATTCCCGTAAACATATCCTGTGAACATTTTCATAGAAAGTTTCCCTCATATCAAACTTTTTTATTTCTTCTACACAGGAAGTTGGTAGAATATGCAGCCTTGATAGCAGAGGTTTGTGAATCTTATGCCAGGTGAGCCTCTTTTATTTTAATGCTTCACTCCTAATGTAGCATTTTTCTAAGCTTTTGAGGAACACTATTGTTCTGTTTTCTGAGCTCTTGAGCATTTGCCTGCGAAAAAAAGATCTATAACAATTGTCTTCTAATCCCAGTGATAGTTGTACAAATCATTTGTTCAATCATAATTTTTTCGATGGGTGACGTAGACTGAATGAGAAAACATTTAATCACAGGTTTGTTGCCTCCATGTTAAACACTGAAGAAATGGGGTTTCAGATCAGCAAGGCAAGAATAGCTTTATTGTTTCTCTGTTCTTTCCTTATTCTCTCACAACAGAAAAACTAAATTTATTTATTTTGCACTTTATGTTTCTTAATGTTGTCAGACTAATACAGAAGAACAAAAAACTAACTGTTGATGTTTTGTCTAGCCAGCTAGCCGGCAAGTCAGATAAAAGTGTCATCTGATACGAGAAAGTACTACTGTTTTCATTTATAAAAGATACATAAGTGTTAATTTGGCAAGTCTGTTAGTTGATAACCTTACCTGATGTTAAGAGGGTGAGTGGTTAGTGTAAAATAACTTTGAGATCACCTCCTTTTGCAGTTCTGACCAATTTTTTCTTCACATCATTTTGAAATTCTTAGTTTGTTTTTTGAGTTATCCATATTGTACCCATGTCATGCTGAATGAACGTGCATGCTGTGAGAGAGATAGATGGAAACTGTAATTCTTCAGTGTCATTATACATTATGTAGAGTTATATTTTGAAAATCACTGTTCCGATGTCTCATCAAGGTTGAGGCTCATATTGTTTAAGAATGTTGCTCACCAATTCACAATTGTTTCTGGCTCACCCAATTTATGTAAGCATGTACAGAATTAGACTGAGAGACACCAACCAGATATATTGGTTCAGTAAACTCACAATTATCAGGGAGAAATAACATAAACTCTTTTGTTTCAAGCATTTTTTCTTATTAAGTTTCCTATATCTGATCTACTTCACACATTATATAACTATGAAACTGCTAATAATTATTCACATCGGCATCTCTGAATTCATCATGAGAACATGGTATCTGTCTCTCTGACAATGTGTCATGATGATCTGGCTTATCTTAATGTTGTCAGAGACACAGAAGAACTGAAAACTAACTACAGTTTGGATGTAACAACGTACAAGGCATAGCTTGACACCACGTAGAAGTCAGGGAGCGCCCACGTCGCTTAGGTTGAATTCAAGTTTTGCCTCCATTTTATCCAGATCCTTGCTATTGTGGTTAGGTTTTAGAGATCAGAGTTGTTGTATCTATGCAAGTGAAGATTACTCCATCTAAATTTGATTGCAGAACAAACAACACGTTTTAACTACATGCTTTTCAACTTCCTGCAGGAGGGTGAGTGGATTAGTCGCCGATTAGTGCCTTCACTGTTGTTGAATAAACTGGCTTCAGCTCTGATGCATGTGAACTGTGAGGTGTTTTTGGTATGGGAATGATGAGGTTCTGATGGTCTATACCTGATTGCAAGGTTTGGGTATGAATTAAATTTGCGTCCAAACTTGGCAATTATCTTCTATGAATTTAGGCATTGTTCACATGTCATTTGAGTCAAACAGAAATATGCTTCTGAAATGCTCCAATTTGCTGCTTTTCACATTTTGAGAAGGTTGTTTATTTCGTATTCATCGGGTTATGCTAAAGCAGAAGGCATTGTGCTGACATTTTTTAAGCCTTACTTGATTTTGATATGTGGTTAGCCGTTTGCCCTTGCACCAAAAACAAACACTATTCCTATGTCTTACTTAGAAGCAAAGGTGCATTAATTATTAACTGGTTGATATATGTTCCATGGTGGGTGGCATAGAAAACAAAGCTTCTTTCTAAGACATGATGTTCTGTTACTAGCAAAAAAGTGTTAGAATTTATAAGTACTTATTCAAAGAAAATAAAAACTGACTGGAGAACTGTTTGTTTCTACCATTCCTTTCAAGTTAAGGCAAAAATCATATTGGCATGTAGCTTGTGCTCCTGCAGAGTTCTTTTTGTTTTGATTTTCTATAATGTTAAAGGCATATAGAATAATGAAATTGCAATAGTTATGATCCCTAGGCCCGACAAAAAACTGACGAGAGTATTAGGCGGTGGCAGGTATCAGGCTACAGCAGTTGAATTGCAAGTCTTCTGATGAGGTACTGTGCTTCACCTGATATGCTTATACGGCCGTGTACCTTGTGTGCAGGTTTGCATTGCTATCTTGAATATTTTTCTCTGTCTTTCTGAACCTTTTACTCTGCTCAGCTTTTGCAGCAAGGTGGAGCAACCTTACAGTGCAAAGATGAAGAAGGGGCAATTCCTCTTCATGGTGCTTGTGCTTGGGGGTATGCATTATTTATTTGCATTGAGCTTATACTTCCTTGCCCCAAGGAGAAGGTTTCATGCCCCAAGAAGTAGAATACGTACAGACAGGCACCCATCGGGATGGACGATCAAGAAACCAAAGTCTAGGCCCTGATAACTACTCCCTCCGTTCCAAAATAGATGACCCAACTTTATACTAACTTTGGAATGGAGGGAGTACAAAGCAAGTCGATGCCAGCATACATATGACAAAATGATGGGCCTGTCAGAGCGAACCCTTGGTTGAAATTTGTCAAAAGACTGGGCGGTAAACTGAGTGGTAGTCTTAGTATCCTAATACACAACTTGCCTACTATGTTTTTTTTTTAACAACAGAGAGCGCCAGAGGCGCCAGATTTCATTCAGCTCAACAACATAATACAGCATTTATTACAATGCCCTGCAGTAGTGTAGCAGACTGAAGAGCAAGCAAAACAGGATAACAGTTTGAGGAATGAGCTGATTTAGAGCATACATAGATAGATTGGTCAAGGCGTCGCTTTCAACTATGGAGTTGTGTGCAAAGAAAGGACATAATGTTTCTCAAATTGCCCTTTGTATCTCTATGTTTTGCACTTTATCAAAGGCGCAATCAGTTGAGCTCTCAAGCAAGTTTTTCCAGCATGATTTCACTTATGGTGCCTTGCGAGAATTTTGAAGAAGGAAATATTTTGCCTATGACAACCTAGGACTTGCTAGCTGTGTAGTCCGTTGTTTACCATGGTAGGGTGATATCCTATTTTTTTCTAAGTAGATATAGTTATATTTTGATATGGTATAATACATATCATTTCCTAAATTGAATAATACATATCTTCTACAAAATTAAATATCAAGAAACTGGATGCAAATTAATCGTGAAATAGCACCACTAATTTAATGGTGCAATCTAAAGAAGAACAATTGAACAATTGGTTTTTTTATCAAGCAATTCGGCGACAATAGTCAACAGTGCCAAGGTTCCGTTCATCAAGGAGAGAACTACTCATACAATGTCCATTGATACAACACCCTGGCCTGGCAAACAAAAGACGTGCGTTGCACGTGCTGCTTACTAGTAATTTGCAAGGTACACATCAAGAGAGAGAATACCGGCAGCTGGAAATCTGGACCTGAAAAAGCTACATCAGGCCACCTATTCTGCACAACTTTAAATGAGCTGAAACTTCACGGAGAATTTTTATGGATTATTTAAAAAATATTCGAGCCAATAACCACTAGAGGGGGGCCACCAGTTGGGAACAACCCACCTAGGCGCGCCAGGCCCCCCAAATGAGCCCTGGTGGGTTGTGGCCTCCTCGGTCCACCTTCGCTGCCCATCTTCTGGTATATAAGTCATTTTGACCTAAAAAAAAGGAGAAGGTTTTCGGGACGGAGCGTCGCCGTTTCGAGGCGGAACTTTGGCAGGAGCATTTTTGCCCTCCGGTGGAGCGATTCTGTCAGGGGAACTTTCCTCCCGGAGGGGGAAATCATCGTCGTCATCATCGCCAACAACTCTTCCATCTCGGGGAGGGCAATATCCATCAACATCTTCAACATCACCATCTCATCTCAAACCCTAGTTCATCTCTTGTATTCAATCTTGTTACCGGAACTATATATTGGTGTCTGTGGGTGACTAGTAGTGTTGATTACATCTTGTAGTTGATTACTATATGGTTTATTTGGTGGAAGATTATATGTTCAGATCCATGATGCTATTTAATACTCCTCTGATCATGAGCATGTTTATTATTTGTGAGTAGTTACTTTCGTTCTTGAGTCATAAGATAAATCATGTTGCAAGTAATCATGTGAATTCGATATGTGTTTGATATTTTGATGGTATGTATGTTGTGATTCCCTTAATGGTGTTATGTGAACGTCAACTACATGACACTTAACCATATTTGGGCCTAAGGGAATGCATTGTGGAGTAGTAAATAGATGGTGGGTTGTGAGAGTGACAGAAGCTTAAGCCCCTGTTTATGCACTATTCTGTAAGGGACCGATTGGACCCAAAAGTTTAATGCTATGGTTAAATTTATTCTTAATACTTTTTTCGCAGTTACGGATGCTTGCGGGAGGGTTAATCATAAATAGGAGGTTTGTTCAAGTAAAAACAGCACCTAAGCACCGGTGTACCCAAATATCAAATTATCAAAGTAGCGAACACGAATTAAACCAACATGATGAAAGTGACTAGATGAAACTCCCATGTACCCTCAAGAACGCTTTGCTTATCATAAGAGACCGTTTTGGTCTGTCCTTTGCCTCAAAAGGATTGGGCTACCTTGCTGCATACTTGTTACTACTATTGTTACTTGCTCGTTACAAATTATCTTGCTACCAAACTACTCAACGACTTATAATTTCAGCATTTGCAGATATTACCTTACTGAAAACTACTTGTCATTTCCTTCTACTCCTTGTTGAGTTCGACACTCTTACTTATCGAAAAGAGCTACAATTGATCCCCTATACTTGTGGGTCACCACTGCCTTACATGAAAGTAGTGTTCATCAGTATCATGCATCAATGAGTTCTGAAGAGCAAATTTTATTCCTTTTTCTTATGGGTTTGACTTGACAAGGCAAAATCAAAAAAGAGAAAGGAAAAGAGTAAGGGAGGCGATGATGGTGGTCCTCTGTAGCAACATAAACGGAGCATTTGTACAGATTCTCCTTGTACTGCTAGTGCATTACGAGTTCCAAGTCTCCGCTCCCCTACTCCACCATCCAAGGTGCTTGCTCTAACTTGGCAGTATGATATCTGGTTGCATGTTGCATATGGTGTCTAGCTTGTATTGCACCTAATTAGTGTAAACTGCATCTGCTTAGCTTACACATGATACGTGTGAATATGACACGCTTTCCTGTTTTTGGTACATACTATATCTGTCTATCACGCCATGTTCTTACATGAAACTACACTTCTTGTGTATCCTGCATCAGTGACTTATGATGGGACACCTTTAAGTTGGCAGTGTGATATTGGTTTGCATCTTGAATATGATTTATAGCATGTAGTGCTTCTAGTTTGATGAACGCCACCTATGACGAGACTGTTTTAACTTGGCAGAGTGATATTGATTGCACCTTCCATATGGTGTCTAGCCTGCAGTGCTTCTAATTTGTTGAAGTGTCTTCTGCTTAGTTACCACATCATAGGTGTGAATATGTCAAGCCGTCCAGTTTTTCGTACATATTCCATCCTCGTATCATGACTTTGCCTTTCATCAGACTAGTGTTTGTCAGTATCATGCATGAATGAGTTCTGAAGAGCGAATTTTATTCCTTTTTTTTTGTCGGTTTGACCTCACAATGCAAAATCAATAAAGCGGAAGGAAATTGGTAAGGCATTGGATGATGGTGGTCCTTCCGAGCAACTGAAATGGAGGGTCTCTACAGATTTTACTCCACCATCCTCCAACAAGATTCGCAAGACAACGCAAGGCTAGACAATCAACGTAGCTGTGTAGATGATGAGCACATCTCCCCTAGTCCACCATCACAGGTGCTTGCTCTAATTGGCACTATTATATGTGGTTGCATGTTGCGTATGATGTCTAGCTTGTATTGCTTCTAACTTTGTTAAATTGCATCTGCTTACTTTACACATAATGCCTGTGAATATGACACGTGTTCCTGTTTCTAGAACATACTATACCTGATCACACCATGTTCTTACATCAGACTACTGTTCTTGCATATCCGCATCAGTCACTTATGATAAGGCACCTTTAAGTCTCCACTGTGATATTGGTTGTGTCTTGCATATAATTTCTAGCATGTACTGCTTCTAATTTGTTGAAATGCCAGACAGTTTGAACTTGGCAGAGTGATATTGGTTGCACCTTTCATATGGTGTCTAGCTTGTAGTGCTTCTAACTTTTTGAAATGCCTTCTGCTTAGTTATCACATCATAGGTGTGAATATGTCACGTCGTCCTGTTTTTCGTACATATTCCATCCTCGTATCATGTGTTTGCCTTTCATCCGAATAGTGTTCGTTAGTATCATTCATGAATGAGTTCTGAAGAGCGAATTTTATTCCTTTTTTCTTATCGGTTTGACTTCACAATGCAAAATCAATACAGCTGAAGGAAATTAGTCCGACAGTGGATGATGGTGGTCCTTCGGAGCAACTCAAACAGAGGGTCTCTACAGATTCTACTCCGCCATCCTCCCAACAAGATTCACAAGACAACACAAGGCTGGACAGTCAACGTAGCTGTGTAGATGATGAGCACATCTCCCCTACTCCACCATCACAGGTGCTTGCTCTAACTTGACACTATTATACGTGGTTGCATGTTGTGTATGATGTCTAGCTTGTATTGCTTCTAACTTTGTTGAATTGCATCTGCTTACTTTACACATAATGCTTGTGAGTATGACACATGTTCGTGTTTCTAGAACATACGTGTAGATGATGAGCACATTTCCCCTACTCCACCATCACAGGTGCTTGCTCTAACTTGGAACTGTTATATGTGGTTGCGTGTTCCGTATGATGTCTACTTTGTATTGCTTCTGATTTTGTTGAATTGCATCTGCGTAGCTTACAACTTATACCTGCAACGATCACTTACCCATAAGACACATTTAACTTGGGAGTGTGATGTAGGTTACATCTTGCATTGTCTTCTAGCTTGTATTGCTCCTAATTTCTTGAAATGGCACTTACGGCGAGACACTTTTTACCTGATAGAGTGATATTGGTTGCATGTTCATATGGTGCCTAGCTTTCATTTCTTCTAATTTTGTTGAAATGCCTTATGCTTACTATTTTTCATACATATTCCATCCTCCTATCGTACGTGTGAATATGCAATGCTGTCTTTTTTTTGTATATATTTCATCCTCCTATCCTGCGCTTGCCTTACATCAAAGTAGTGTTCGTCTGTATATCATGCATCAACCAGTTATGCAAAGCTAATTTTATTCATCTTCTTGTGGTTTTGACTTCATAAGGCAATATCAGAAAATAGGAAGGAAAAGAGTAAGTTAGGGGATGTTGGTGGTCCTCTGGACCAACGCAAACAGAGACTCTAGATTTTCCACTGCTACTGCTAATGAAGTTGAAGTCCCAAGTCTGCATGATGAGTTCATCTCCCGTACTCCACCATCGCATGTGCTTGCTCTAAGTTGATAGTGTGATAATTGGTTTCATGTTGCATATGTTGTCTAGCCTGTATTTCTTCTATTTTGATTAAATTGCACTTGCTGAGTTTATATTATACATGTGCATATAACATGCCTTTCTGTGTCTAGAATACACTGCATCTATCTATCATACAACGTTCTTACATCAAAGTACTGTTGTTGTGTATCCCGCATCAGTCACTCATGATTGGACGCTTTTAACATGGCAGTTTGATAGTGGTTGCATCTTGCATTAATTTCTACATTGTACTGCTTCTAATTTTTCTAAATGCCACTTATGACAAGACACTTTTAACTTGGCAGAGTGATATTGGTTGCATCTTTCATATGGTGTCTAGCTTGCATTACTTCTATTTTCTTGAAAATCCTTCTGCTTAGTTTACACATCGTAGCTGTGAATATGTCACGCCGTCCTGTTTTTCCTACATATTCCATCCTCATACGGTTGTCTTACATCAAAGTATTGCTTGTCTGTATCATGCATCAATGAGTTCTGAAGAGCGACTTTATTCTTTTGTGTTGTGGGTATGGCTTGACACGGCAAAGTAAAAAAAGAGCAAGGAAAAGAATATAGTAGGGAATGGTGTTACTCGTCGGGTGAAACGAAAAAGGATCTGCCCTCGAGATTCTGCTGGTACTTATAGTGCAGTAGAAGGTCCAAGTCTACCGGCTAAATCTACAAACACAGTATCACCTGCTCCACTAGCTGCAGCATCCGCTTCAACAGTACCAGCATCTCAACGAGTTACTCGTTTGTTTGCTCCAGAACTGACCAGTTCCCAAGCTGCCTTCACACCTAACACTACTTCCGAAGCACTGATGACACAACATGACTTGGCAAGATCAGATGAACCTCATGAGTATCAACACCAAGACTGTGACGCCCCCAATTCAATCGTACACTAATCATGCACGCAAACGTGTACGATCAAGATCAGGGACTCACGGGAAGATATCAGAACACAACTCTAAAACATAAATAAGTCATACAAGCATCATAATACAAGCCAGGGGCCTCGAGGGCTCGAATACAAGTGCTCGATCATAGACGAGTTAGCGGAAGCAACAATATCTGAGTACAGACATAAGTTAAACAAGTTTGCCTTAAGAAGGCTAGCACAAACTGGGATACAGATCGAAAGAGGCGCAGGCCTCCTGCCTGGGATCCTCCTAAACTACTCCTCGTCGTCGTCAGCGGGCTGCACATAGTAGTAGGCACCTCTGGTGTAGTAGGAGTCGTCATCGGCGGTGGCGTCTGGCTCCTGGGTTCCAGCATCTGGTTGTGACAACCAGGTAGAAAGGAAAGGGGGAAAGAGGGAGAAAAGCAACCGTGAGTACTCATCCAAAGTACTCGCAAGCAAGGAGCTACACTACATATGCATGTGTATATGTGTAAAGGGCCATATCGGTGGACTGAACTGCAGAATGCCAGAATAAGAGGGGGATAGCTAATCCTGTCGAAGACTACGCTTCTGGCCACCTCCATCTTGCAGCATGTAGAAGAGAGTAGATGGTAAGTTCACCAAGTAGCATCGCATAGCATAATCCTACCCGGCGATCCCTCCTCGTCGCCCTGTTAGAGAGCGATCACCGGGTTATATCTGGCACTTGGAAGGGTGTGTTTTATTAAGTATCCGGTTCTAGTTGTCATAAGGTCAAGGTACAACTCCGGGTCGTCCTTTTACCGAGGGACACGGCTATTCGAATAGATAAACTTCCCTGCAGGGGTGCACCACATAACCCAACACGCTTGATCCCATTTGGCCGGACACACTTTCCTGGGTCATGTCCGGCCTCGGAAGATCAACACGTCGCAGCCCCACCTAGGCACAACAGAGAGGTCAGCACGCCGGTCTAAATCCTATGGCGCAGGGGTCTGGGCCCATCGCCCATTGCACACCTGCACGTTGCGAGGGCGGCCGGAAGCAGACCTAGCCTAGCAGGCGTTCCAGTCCAATCCGGCGCGCGCCGCTCCGTCGCTGACGTCACGAAGGCTTCGGCTGATACCACGACGTCGAGTGCCCATAACTGTTCCCGCGTAGTTGGTTAGTGCGTATAGGCCAGTGGCCAGACTCAGATCAAATACCAAGATCTCGTTAAGCATGTTATTTTTAAGTATCCGCGGACGCCGACCAGGGCCAGGCCCACCTCTCTCCTAGGTGGACTCAACCTGCCCTGTCACTCCGCCACAAAGTAACAGTCGAGGGCCGTCAGGAACCCAGGCCCACCTCTACCGGGATGGAGCCACCTGTCCTTTCAGCCCCCTCATCAGAATCACTTGCGGGTACTCAACGAGCTGACCCGACTTTAGTCACCACATGTGTCATGTATATAAAGTATAAAGTATATACCCGTGATCACCTCCCTAGTGATCACGACCCGATAGTATAGCATGGCAGACGGACAAGAGTGTAGGGCCACTGATGGAACACTAGCATCCTATACTAAGTAGTAGGATAGCAGGTAAGGGTAACAACTATAGCAACAATGACAGGCTATGCATCAGAATAGGATTAACCGAAAGCAGTAACATGCTACACTACTCTAATGCAAGCAGTATAGAGAAGAATAGGCGATATCTGGTGATCAAGGGGGGGGGGGCTTGCCTGGTTGCTCTGGCAAGAAGGAGGGGTCGTCAACACCGTAGTCGTACTGGGTAGCAGCAGCGTCGGTCTCGGTGTCTACCGGAAAGAAGTAACGGAGGGGAAACACAATAAACAACAGAGCAATCAAAGAATCACAAAGTGTAACATGGCATTACGCGGTGCTAGAGGTGACCTAACGTAGTAGTAGGAGCGACTGGCGAAGGGGGAAACATCCGGGAAGGTATTCCCGGTGTTTCGCTTTTTCGGACAGATGAACCGGAGGGGGAAAGTTGCGTGTTTGCAATGCTAGGAATGTGTGGCGGATGAACGGGCTGTGTATCCGAATTCGTCTCGTCGTTCTGAGCAACTTTCATGTAGAAAGTATTTTCATCTGAGCTACGGTTTATTTTATATGATTTTCTAAAGTTTTAAATCATTTTAGAATTTATTTAATTAATTTAATTCAACATTATCCAGAATAGTATTTGCTGATGTCATCATGACGTCACCATGACATCAGTAGTCAACAGAGGTGTTGACTGGGTCGCTGACGTGTGGGTCCCACTGGTCATTGACTTAGTTAACTAAACAGGTTTAGTTAAATTAATTAAAGTGATTAGGTTAATTAATTATGCTTAATTTAGATTAATTAATTATCTTAATTGATTAATCATATTATTATTATTTAATTTTATTTAATTCTTTTTTTATTAAACCGTTTCTGGGCGTGGGCCCCCCTGTCATTGGCCCCAGGGGGCTAAACAAGCGCGTGGGCAGACAGGTGCGGGTGCTGGGCGCCGTTAACGGGCGGAGTCCGACTGGGCGCCGGAGCGACACTGCGGCCAGCGAGTAGAGGGGGCGGGCGCGCGGGCCAACGATGCCACAACAGAGCGGGGGAGGCGACCACGGTGGGCGCGCACGGGAGGAGGCCGCGGTCGTGTGCGAGGGCAGAGAGAGGAGGAGAGGGGAGCCGGATGCTCACATCGTTGCAGAGGAGGGCTCGGGGAGGCCAGAAGTGGCTCAGTGCAGCGGACCCGACGGCGATGACCGGCAGGCAGAGGTGGAAGACGAGGCCAATCCGGCGAGGTAGTGGTCTCGGGCTTGCTTCTATGGGCGAAGTCGATGAAGAGGCGGTCGGCGGAGGCGATGCGGCGACGGCGTCAGGCGGGGCAGTGGCAAGAGTGACGGGCGGGCTCGGGGCGCGTCGGGCTGTGCCCGATCCAGGCGAGGGCACGCTCGAGGGAGAGGGAGGACGAGGTGGATCGGTAGGGTTAGGGTTTCAGGAAGGATGACGGGGACGGGCGGCGAGGTCCAGGCGGCGGCGCCGGCACCGGGCAGCGTCCGTGAGGCGACGAGGCGATGGGGTCGGGGCACCGTTTTCGGGGGCGAGCGCCCCCGATCCAGATCCACGCGGGGAAGGGGAGAGAGATCGGGGTGGTCGTGGGGGATGTGGGGTGCGGCAGTTAGGTCATGGGGGGAGAGGTTAGGTGTAGGCTGCGGGTGTGGGGTGGCCGTGTGGGCTGGTGGCTTGGCCCAGTTGGGCCTGTGGTCAGCTGGGCCGAAGCCCGGGGGGTTTCTCTTCTTTCTTTCTTTTTTGGTCTTTTGTATTTTCTTTCTTTTATTTATTTTCTCTTCTGTTTTAATTCAATTTAAAATATTTATGCATTTTTTAAAACTGTGTCTTCTACACCATAATTATCTATGTAATATTTAGTACAAACCGAACATTTTTATTTTAATGTTTGAAAACTTTTATTATTTACCAAATTTTGAATTTGAATTTTGGACCGGTTTTGATCTAACGATAGATTAGCAACAGTAACGGAGGTAACATGGCACCATTAGCGTGGGATTACTCAAGCTTAATTACCCGGGCGTCACAATTCTCCTCCACTACAAGAAATCTCGTCCCGAGATTTAAGAGGGGGAGTAAGGGGGAAGGGATTTGGTCGCGAAATTCTAACGAGTCTTCTCGGTCTTGGTTGCTATTCTCAGAGAGGTCGATCCATTATGTTGATGTCTTCATTTCTCTGCTTCAGGTCATCATGCTGAAGTCGGCATCCTTTCTTCTGGAACTCAATCGTACTTACGAATGTATAAAGGGGGTATTCCGGGAGAACGGACCTCTGCAAGGTTGACTATCTGGTAGCTAACATCGGGGAAGGTGGCGGAAAGTAACTCTCGAACTGGAACTTTAAGAAAATATCGAGAGCAAAGTAAGAAGGTACCATGAGAAGTTTCAAGCGGGTAGGAAATCCTTCGATGCCTGAAACAAAGTGTAAAAGGGGTCCAGAGCAATGGGAATAAGTTTTGTGTCTGATACCAGAATTGATGATCTCACGGGAGGTGGCTCGTGAATTATATACGAGGCCACGCGCGAGGAACATCCTTGGGAACAGGGGGTGTACAGGAGAGTCAGGTTTCGATCCTGTGGAACTGTGGGTTATGGGCCCACCATGTGGATTAAAAGTAGGAGGAACGGTGACATCTTGCACGGTCATGATAGCAAGACATGTCAGAGGGTAGCCTGTCGATTATGTCGGCAACAACATCGGTACCAAAGGCGAGGGACGAAGAGAACCATTTTCTTGCTCGTTGAAACGAGGCGGACCAGTAGGCAAAGTTCTCGTCCATCGGCGGTTACCGAAATGTCATCAACAAAAGTAACGGGGTCTTACTGACAGGGTTGTACACCGAGGTGTTCACATAAGCAGGGAATTAATACTGCTTAGATCAAAGTGATCACCAGAAAGGTTAAAGAAAACAATGGAAAGGAAAAGGTGTTTATCAGATTAACAGAACAATGGAAAGGAAAATGTGTTTAAACACATATTTCAGGGGTATATCCTTCCCAAGGGTAAGCAGAGCATGATATCCATGATTGGATAGAAGTAGAAAACCCTTTAGGTAAGGGGAGAGAAATTTCTTGACATCACCCATACAACGGTGTTTGGATAATGGACAAAGAAAATTTAGCATTGTTCTTCAAATGCTCTTATTGGAAATCGGAGTACCACAGACACGCTTCGAGATAGCATTGACATGGTCTTCAAGCAAAGATGAGACTTTGGATACAGGAAGGATCCATCAGGAAAAACTTGTAGAATAAGTGTTACAATTTTCTCATGGAAGAATGGATAACCTTGCTGAAAGGAAGAACTATAATAATAGGTACTCCGGTCTAGTGTGCTAGGCATGACATCACCTTACCGGGTCATATAAAGATCAATGTTATAACTCTTGAAAATATGCTCCAACCATCATAGCTGACCGAGATTCAGATCTGATCGGTGTTAGGATAACTCAGATTCAGGATGCCTGAGAAGAAAGGTGTAACACACATTGACGAGATGATAATGTAAGATTCTTGGAAATGAACTATGGAAGCGAGTTCCAAAACAAGAGTTCATTATTTAACCAAGGAGAGGACGAGAAGGTGGCTGGTGGACTCAGCGACAATTCCTTGAGATTTCCAAAAGGATGGATTTCCACAACTATGTGAATAAGGAGATAACATTTGTCAAATCAGATGACATAATGAGGTATGCTCGAGGAAAACATACAGAATTAAACATTGGTTGAAAGGTGGACCCGAAATATGGGGTTAGGTAGCATGATCAATGTTAGAATGGTGGTTCAGCAACCGATAGGCTAAGAATGAATTATCGACCATTAACTTCAAAGCAATAGGGTTGCTAGAAGTGCAGAATCCAAACAACACCGTTCACTTGTGGGTACCCCGGTTGGAATCAACACGAGGACCAAGAAAGAATGGTGATGGTGAGAAGTATCATTATAGCAAGAATTCTTAAGAGGTGGAGCAATCCTCACAACATTTTTGACATCAAAGATGGTAATACTCCGCGGTAGAACATAACATAAGTTGGATAGCAAGGAACTCAAGGTACAACATAAAACAGGAACAAGTTTTGTGTTGGAGGGAATGCAATAATGTTGTCGATGATAACCCAAATCATCGAGGGCAAAGGATGCTATTTCTCATAAAGAATTCAATAGATATCTTGGAAGACCT
Organism: Triticum aestivum; assembly: GCF_018294505.1. NCBI lineage: Eukaryota > Viridiplantae > Streptophyta > Magnoliopsida > Poales > Poaceae > Triticum > Triticum aestivum. Next base: position 34,597,951 of record NC_057808.1, on the reverse strand, counting down.
CAGAATGTTGATGACGATCACGACACATTTGTCGAGAGGTTTCGAGAAGATGTAACTGATCGGCGATGACATCAAGTCAAAGGAATGATGAAACAAAAAGTTATTGGAACCATGGGTACGACACAAACTCGAAATCAAGCTTGCTGTTCAAGGACAAACGATATGACGAGGAAGATCGATTGTAAGATTAGCTCACCGTCGCAATTTGTGCTCCGGGAAGAAGGACCCGGTAGCACAGTTAAAATTTAGCACGATAATGATATAGCCAATCAGGCTAGGAATGACGTGATCGAGTACAAACTCGCAAGTAAAGAAGATTACTAAGAGTTGTTTAATCGCGACGCGGACTCGATTCAGTTATCGATGTCCTTGAGTGTTTAATAACTCGAAGCCCGTGAAAAACTGTAATCAGTGAGAATGTAGTACTTGATGAAGAACTCATAAGAAGTTATGCAGTTCCGTGATAATCTCGAGATACCAGGGGGGTAATACTCGACGACAAACCAAAGTAGAGGTTGGACTGGGGTATTGCTCTGCAGAAGACAAGTGCTTAACTTGTACGAGAAATGGTATTTAAAGGAGAACATGGTTGGAACCACGTTTGCAAAAGGCCAGATCCCAGATATAAGATGAACTTATACCAAGGGAATAATTAATTTAAGAGAAGCTTTTAATGATAAGATCTACATCGTGTCCATGTGCATGAACACAAAGTTCAAGGTCGACTCCCACTTCTGCAATGCATAACCTTTCATTCACTGCTCTATTAAAAATAATTTGAGTGCGAAGACCTACCTGGTTAATTACCAGAGGAGTATGAACCTTGGAAAACTTTCGGGTTCACACAGATTAAGGAAGGCATAGGTTCAACCCATCAGGGTAACTTAAGAAACATATGCCACAAGCTTCGAGAGTAATTATCACCAGCTCAAAAGTAGAGTATGGTTATCAAGCAGAGGATACAAATTACCAAAGGCATTATATATCCATGGAAATGATCACAAGGTTATTGAATATGAAGGACACTGTCGGATAATAACCCAACAAGGAGTCTTGTGATCTACAACAGAGCTGATGCGTGTATCGGTACTCTATCAGAGGAAGAAGGAATGAAAGGGCATCAGACTATAAAAACAACTGAGTAATTCAAAGCTCAAATGCAAAGGAATTATCATTTCCAAATCAAGGGATCAGAAGCCAATGGTCTGATTAAGAATGGATAAGTTGAATAGACTTAGGGGTACAATCGACGACAATTTGATTGGTCGATAACCAGTTCACGTTTCAAATGACGTCTGAGCCGGAAGGATGAATTCTAGGCTCTGATTGAGGATTGCGAGCATTCGCAACAAATTGAATCAACGGACTCAAAATGATAATGACAAGAGATGCCAATAAGATTACGAGACTTAAGATTAATGATAATGCAAGTAAGCAAGAATTTCAAGAGCAAAAAGGCTCCTGAGGATTTTCGGAAGATCAAATGGTATTTTGAACACTTTTGTGAAATACTTGAATCAACTGGGGATGAGCGGATACTCGGTACGTGCGAGAATTATCCGTAGGGGTATTCAGGTGACAAAGAACAGCAAGGCAGTAAGCTCAAACGATTCTCGGAACAACAGAGAGAATTTCGGGGTATCTTGTAATAACAAGATCAACTGGGAAACATTGTATGAATGGCGAGTATACGTGGTTATCTATAGGAGTTTATCGATGAAAGGGAATTGCAAAAGCGATGAACACAAGTTCTCGAGTTATCAGCAGAGAGTATCTTCAGGGTCTTCACGTGCAGCAGACGATCATCAGTAATAAGGGGCTCTCCGGGTGAAAGTGATAACAAGATCCTAATGTTAGATTTAGCAAAATTCACTTAACCCGAATAGAAGAGAGATCAGAGTCCCAGAGTATAGACAAGGAGTAAAAGATCCTAATACCACCCAATGACGACGTGGGCCCGTAAGCCACACAACCATGTTAGTAAAAGTTTTTAAATGACTAGTCTCGACTTCGGCCAAGGAGTTGGAAAGGGGGATTCCTACAGGCAGTCAGCTCTGATACCAACTTGTGACGCCCCCAATTCAATCGTACACTAATCATGCACGCAAACGTGTACGATCAAGATCAGGGACTCACGGGAAGATATCAGAACACAACTCTAAAACATAAATAAGTCATACAAGCATCATAATACAAGCCAGGGGCCTCAAGGGCTCGAATACAAGTGCTCGATCATAGACGAGTCAGCGGAAGCAACAATATCTGAGTACAGACATAAGTTAAACAAGTTTGCCTTAAGAAGGCTAGCACAAACTGGGATACAGATCGAAAGAGGCGCAGGCCTCCTGCCTGGGATCCTCCTAAACTACTCCTGGTCGTCGTCAGCGGGCTGCACGTAGTAGTAGGCACCTCCGGTGTAGTAGGAGTCGTCGTCGACGGTGGCGTCTGGCTCCTGGGCTCCAGCATCTGGTTGCGACAACCAGGTAGAAAGGAAAGGGGGAAAAGAGGGAGAAAAGCAACCGTGAGTACTCATCCAAAGTACTCGCAAGCAAGGAGCTACACTACATATGCATGGGTATATGTGTAAAGGGCCATATCGGTGGACTGAACTGCAGAATGCCAGAATAAGAGGGGGATAGCTAATCCTGTCGAAGACTACGCTTCTGGCCACCTCCATCTTGCAGCATGTAGAAGAGAGTAGATGGTAAGTTCACCAAGTAGCATCGCATAGCATAATCCTACCCGGCGATCCCCTCCTCGTCGCCCTGTTAGAGAGCGATCACCGGGTTATATCTGGCACTTGGAAGGGTGTGTTTTATTAAGTATCCGGTTCTAGTTGTCATAAGGTCAAGGTACAACTCCGGGTCGTCCTTTTACCGAGGGACACGGCTATTCGAATAGATAAACTTCCCTGCAGGGGTGCACCACATAACCCAACACGCTCGATCCCATTTGGCCGGACACACTTTCCTGGGTCATGCCCGGCCTCGGAAGATCAACACGTCGCAGCCCCACCTAGGCACAACAGAGAGGTCAGCACGCCGGTCTAAATCCTATGGCGCAGGGGTCTGGGCCCATCGCCCATTGCACACCTGCACGTTGCGAGGGCGGCCGGAAGCAGACCTAGCCTAGCAGGCGTTCCAGTCCAATCCGGCGCGCGCCGCTCCGTCGCTGACGTCACGAAGGCTTCGGCTGATACCACGACGTCGAGTGCCCATAACTGTTCCCGCGTAGTTGGTTAGTGCGTATAGACCAGTGGCCAGACTCAGATCAAATACCAAGATCTCGTTAAGCGTGTTATTTTTAAGTATCCGCGGACGCCGACCAGGGCCAGGCCCACCTCTCTCCTAGGTGGTCTCAACCTGCCCTGTCGCTCCGCCACAAAGTAACAGTCGGGGGCCGTCAGGAACCCAGGCCCACCTCTACCGGGATGGAGCCACCTGTCCTTTCAGCCCCCTCATCAGAATCACTTGCGGGTACTCAACGAGCTGACCCGACTTTAGTCACCACATGTGTCATGTATATAAAGTATATAGTATATACCCGTGATCACCTCCCTAGTGATCACGGCCCGATAGTATAGCATGGCAGGCGGACAAGAGTGTAGGGCCACTGATGGAACACTAGCATCCTATACTAAGCAGTAGGATAGCAGGTAAGGGTAACAACTGTAGCAACAATGACAGGCTATGCGTCAGAATAGGATAACCGAAAGCAGTAACATGCTACACTACTCTAATGCAAGCAGTATAGAGAAGAATAGGCGATATCTTGGTGATCAAGGGGGGGGGGCTTGCCTGGTTGCTCTGGCAAGAAGGAGGGGTCGTCAACACCGTAGTCGTACTGGGTAGCAGCGGCGTCGGTCCGTGTCTACCGGAAAGAAGTAACGGAGCGGAAACACAATAAACAACAGAGCAATCAAAGAATCACAAAGTGTAACATGGCATTACGCGGTGCTAGAGGTGACCTAACGTAGTAGTAGGAGCTACTGGCGAAGTGGGGAAACATCCGGGAAGGTATTCCCGGTGTTTCGCGTTTTTGGACAGATGAACCGGAGGGGGAAAGTTGCATGTTTGCAATGCTAGGAATGTGTGGCGGATGAACGGGCTGCGTATCCGAATTCATCTTGTCGTTCTGAGCAACTTTCATGTAGAAAGTATTTTCATCTGAGCTACAGTTTATTTTATATGATTTTCTAAAGTTTTAAATCATTTTAGAATTTATTTAATTAATTCAATTCAACATTATCCAGAATAGTATTTGCTGACGTCATCATGACGTCAGCATGACATCAGCAGTCAACAGAGGTGTTGACTGGTCGCTGACATGTGGGTCCCATTGGTCATTGACTTAGTTAACTAAACAGGTTTAGTTAAATTAATTAAAGTGATTAGGTTAATTAATTATGCTTAATTTAGATTAATTAAAGGGATTAATTAATTTAATTAATTATCTTAATTGATTAATCATATTATTATTATTTAATTTTATTTAATTCTTTTTTTATTAAACCGTTTCTGGGCGTGGGGCCCCCCTGTCATTGGCCCCAGGGGGCCAAACAGGCGCGTGGGCAGACAGGTGCGGGTGCTAGGCGCCGTTAACGGTCGGAGTCCGACTGGGCGCCGGAGCGGCACTGCGGCCAGCGAGCAGAGGGGGCGGGCGCGCGGGCCAACGAGGCCGCAGCAGAGCGGGGGAGGCGACCACGATGGGCGCGCACGGAGCGGGGCGCGTGCGAGGCGCGGCCACGGTGGGCGCGCATGGGAGGAGGCCGCGATCGTGTGCGAGGGCAGTGGCAACAGCGACGGGCGGGCTCGAGGTGCGTCGGGCTGTGCCCGATCCAGGCGAGGGCACGCTCGAGGGAGAGGGAGGACGAGGTGGATCGGTAGGGTTAGGGTTTCGGGAAGGATGACGGGGACGGGCGGCGAGGTCCAGGCAGCGGCGTGGGCACCGGGCAGCGTCCGCGAGGCGACGAGGCGATGGGGTCGGGGCACCGTTTTCGGGGGCGAGCACCCCCGATCCAGATCCACGCGGGGAAGGGGAGAGAGATCGGGGTGGTTGTGGGGGGATGTGGGGTGCGGCAGTTAGGTCACGGGGGAGAGATTAGGTGTAGGCTGCGGGTGTGGGGTGGCCGTGTGGGCTGGTGGCTTGGCCCAGTTGGGCCTGTGGTCAGCTGGGCCGAAGCCTGGGGGGTTTCTCTTCTTTTTTTTTTGGTCTTTTGTTTTTCTCTTTTGTATTTTCTTTCTTTTATTTATTTTCTCTTCTGTTTTAATTCAATTTAAAATATTATGCATTTTTTAAAACTGTGTCTTCTACACCATAATTATCTATGTAATATTTAGTACAAACCGAACATTTTTATTTTAATGTTTGAAAACTTTTATTATTGACCAAATATTAAATTTGAATTTTGGACCGGTTTTGATCTAACGATAGATTAGCAACAGTAACGGAGGTAACGTGGCACCATTAGCGTGGGATTACTCTAGCTTAATTACCCGGGCGTCACAAAGACGGTACCTGACCGAGTCAAGTTGCAGTTGGATGCTCCTTTATATGTACTCTCACAGTTTGATGTGCACTAACACTTTCCATATTCGTTGTTGAATTAGCACCACGACGCAAGCAGAAACAGACATCAGGGATAATGCGTGACAGATTAACAAAATCTAAAGAAGGAAGAATGGAGATCCATTTTGTGGCAGGTTTAAAAAGGCCACGTGATGCTACAGAGTCAGCCAAGTTAGTATCAGAGGCAGCCGTTGCCGTTAGGTGTCATGCACGTATCCTCCCAACGTGGATCCAGTACAGGAATGAGAAAGACAATACCCAGTTTAACACCTTCCTTGACCATTTATCTGTAAGTAATGTTATTCATCGCAATTTGTAATATTGTCTTGCTCTGTCCCATACTTTCTAGCTTCCTCCTAATAAGACTCACATTCTTTTTTCAATAGATGAGGTTCAAGTTGGATCTGAAAGATGATGCAACTAAACAATCATGCACTCATGTTTTTCAGTCTGCTCTGCGACAATATCGGTACCACCTTAGAAAATCTCACTTTGAAGGCAAGGCTAACAATGAAATCGCCCAAACATCTCCAGTGGAATATATTATAGATGAAGACTGGACAGTCCTTGTTAAACACTGGTCTGATCCAAAGTATCAGGTAGGGTATATGTATTTGATCAGACCACATATTGAACTTGTATTTATGTATGTGCCTTACAAGTGTATCTTCTTCTAGGCTAACTGTTTGAAGAATAAGACCAACCGTTCTAAAGTGAAATTCCAACAGACAACAGGATCTCATAACTATATTGCACACTACGAGGCTCTTGTAAATAGCTGCTAGTTCCTTCTTTTTCTGTGCCATATTATCGTATCTATATTGACTTGTTCCAAATACAGAGGAAAGCCCCTGCAGACCAAAAAGAACCCGAACCAAATGCAGTGCAAATCTTCAAGGATTGCCACACCAGCAAGATGAAGGGCATGAGCACACCAGTTCAAGCCGATGTTGTAAGTCCTTACTCCTCCTACCTTTGAACTGATTTGTACTGTGATGTGTTCATTTAACTACTTGGTTTGCAACCAATGTCAGTTACTCTATTCACTTTTGTGCACAGTTGTCTTAACGTATCATTTCACCTTACATGGTTTAAAAGAGATGAAGGATATTCTTTTGGTCTTGATGTGTAATCTAGTTGTGATGTTCACGTGCGCACACAATGATACAATAGCCTGTTTGTTTTATATCTGTTTGCCCATGATATGAATGATGTCATACTATGTTCATCCTACTTTAAACCATGTCTCTTTATCCTTAGATGTCAACAAATGTGAGGAAATAGACAATACAGTAGGAATGCTACATGGACATATGTTCCGAAAGTGATTTTATTATGTAGTTGGCACTACAATACATGCTAATGTATTACAGTAGTTCACCAAAATAAGTTATGTATAAACGTGAAACCTACTTTATTTGTTTTTGTCTCATTAGTAACTTATCTGGTACACTAATCTACAAGTTCAAACTTTCAGCAAGCTATGGAACAAATGATTGAACAGCCACAACCACCTGAAGGTGACGAGGCTACCACAGGCACAAGTCACCTCTTGCTGCAGTGTGTCAGTATCTCTCCACTAACAGTGCAAAAAAGCACCTTCCTGCGTAATTCTGGGTTGGTTGTGAAGGTAACCTCGTCCAAATCGCCTACTGAACAAAATCTTTCGGCCAGACAGAGTGATATATCTGTGCTCCAGACAAAAGTCCAATCCCTAATGGACGTCGTTTCGGAAACAAGAATACTGGTTGACAAATGTCGTCAAGATATGAATGGTTTTGAAACCAGACTATCAGACATTTGCTTCGTTGTTCAAGAGCAATGTCTGAAAAAGGGGAAGATCGTGCTGCTCCATCAGATTCTACAGCCTGAAACATTAGCACTCAGGTCAAATGATCTATGCTTCTATACATCTGATGGTGCTTTTATCTGCAAGGACTGTAAACTTTATGCCAACAGGAGTTTTGTTGTATGGTTGGAATTTATTTTGTTTGATACAACATTTATGATGCTGCCAAAGGTTGCAGTAATTACGACGCTATTTTTGTATAGTGTAGGTTTATCTTAGTAATGTATTCGGTCGAAAGCTTCGTAGGAGCCCAACATGCCAACATTCGTTGGGCCCATTCCAATTGGGCTAAAACGATTATGGGCCGAAATTTGCATGTAGCCCACTAAAAATATCTGGGCCTAAATCAGCATAAGCTTTCATATTTTTTTGGCAGGCTTGTGCCCATAGTGGGCCTTTAACAGGCCTAAACATAATTTGGGCCCTCGGTAACAATAGGCCGTTTACAGGTGTAAATATCTCGAGCCCATAAAAAACATGGACCTTTAATAGGCCGAAAGTGAGATTGGGCCCTGATTGTGCCAAATAACCCACTGGTATTAGCAGGCCGAAATGGTGGCCCATTTACAATGCGGATCGTTCACAGGCTGAAATTCAGACGGACCGTAAATGCGCCGACCTACTACACAGGCCTTTAACAGGCCGGAAGTTCGGTCGGGCTTGATTAGTGTCATTTTTATATGGGCCGTTAATAGGCCCGATGTGACGTTGGGCCACATATGGCCCATGGATTTCGTCCGATGTTAACAGGCCGAAAGTCACAACAGGCTGAAAGTGGCCCAAATCTATAGTGGGCCTCTAACAGGCCGAATGTCAGACATGGCCGAATATGACCCAAATCCTTCACAGTCGTTTATGGGCCAAAAGTTTCAATGGCCTATAAATGGGCCCAAATGAAGCAGGACCTTTAACAGGCCGGAAACACACTCGGTCGTAATTCGGCCCAAATACTTAGCGGACTGTTAACGGGCCAGAAGTGACCATGGGCCGTGATGATGACAAGTTTAGGACGGGCCGTTGACGGGCCTATTTGACACTAGCCGTACGAGCCTTAACTGAGAATGTTGGGCCTTTAGCTGGGCCGGCCCATTATGTTCTACAAAATCTTGTGGGCCTTTAGCTGGGCCGGCCCATTATGGTCCGCTAAATCTTGTCGGCCTTTAGTTGGGCCGGCCCATTTAATCTTTATGGGCCACTTTTGGGCCGGTCCATGTGTCAACATATCATAGGCGCATCTCACCCATTGGATGAGTGACACCTATGCCAACACGGAGCTGACACGTGGTTCCGTCAGCCAATGAGAATTTTACACGTGGAAAATCGGCATTGGTCATGGCTGTTAGCGGGTTATCGGATCCAAAACCGGACCCGATAGCTTAACAACGACCCGTTACGGTGGATGCCATGTGTCGGTCACCCTTGACGAAAACACTTCCATGACGCGGCATTTATCGTCATGGAAGTGGACACTTCCGTGATGATAATTTTGGTAAGGTCATGGAACACTTCTACGACAGCACATGTATGACTATCTTGGTTCTGTCATAAAATCTTCATGGATGTACATGCATGATAGAAAACGTGACCTACTGTGACAAACACGTATCATCACGGAAGTGTATTTTTTTGTAGTGGAGGCGGTGGAACTACGGAGTAACGGGAGAGAGAGAGGGGCGCCAAGGGCTTGGTGTGTACTCTTGGGGCGCACCCTCCCCTCTATATATAGCTGTAGGGGCATGGGAAACAGCCCCTCCAAGCCCTAGGGCGCAGCTAAGGGGGAGAGGACTTGGACTCCAAGTCCAATCCTATTCCGACTAGGACTCCTTTCTTTTTTGCCGTCCCTAACCACATGAGCTTTTGAGGACTTGGTGCGCCTAGGAGAGGGTGCCTCCCCGCAGCCCATGCTATCCCTTGGGTCATGGTTGACCCACTTGTTGACTTCCGGACCCCTCCGAAATCCTCCGGAACCTTCTGGAAGCTTCCCGGTACAATACCCAAAAAACCGCACCTTTTTCTAGAACCCAAAAATATGACTTCCCATATATAAATCTTTACCTCTTGACCATTCTGAGGCTCCTCGTGACGTCCGGGATCTCATCTGGGACTCCAAACAACATTTGGTTACCACTCATCAAATATCCCAATACTACTCTAGCGTCAACGAACGTTAAGCGTGCGACCTTGCTGGTTCGGGAATTATGTAGTCATGACCGAGACACCTCTCCAGTCAATAACCAATAGCAGGACCTAGATGCACATATTGATTCCTATATATTCCACGAAGATCTTATATTGGTAGAACCTTTATGACAACATACGTAATTCCCTTTGTCTGTCGGTATGTTACTTTGCCCGAGATTCGATCGTCAGTATCTTCATACCTAGTTCAATCTCGTTACCGGCAAGTCTCTTTACTCATTCCGTAATACATCATCTTGTAAATAACTCCTTAGTCGCTTTGCTTGCAAGCTTCTTATGATGCTGTATTACCGAGAGGGCCCAGAGATACCTCTTCGTTACACGGAGTGACAAATCCCAATCTCGATTCACGCCAACAATATACACCTTCGGAGATACCTGTAGAGCATCTTTATGATCACCCAGTTACGTTGTGATCTTTGATAGCACACAAGGTATTCCTCCGATATCCAGGAGTTGCATGATCTCATGGTCAAAGAAACATGTATTTGACATTAAGAAAGCAGTAGCAATAAACTGAACGATCATATGCTATGCTAACGGCTGGGTCTTGTCCATCACATCATTCTCCTAATGATGTGATCCCGTTATCAAATGACAACTCATGTCTATGGTTAGGAAACCTTAACCATCTTTGATCAACGAGCTAGTCTAGTAGAGGCTCACTAGGGACACGGTATTTGTTTATGTATTCACACATGTATTTAAGTTTCCAGCCAATACAATTCTAGCATGAATAATAAACCTTTATCATCAATAAGGAAATATAATAATAACAACTTTATTATTGCCTCTAGGGCATATTTCCATCAACCACCTATATTCTATGCACAGGAGACGCTACACCGGCCCACCGTCGCACTAAAGAAAGTCCACCTTAGTGTTCCAAGCAAGTGCACGGCCAACGTATAGGAAAAAGCAACCTTCTTGAGAAAAACACCAAAACACCCTTGAAACAACCGTCTTAAGGAAATTCTATGCCCGTGGATATGTTGAGCCAGGCAAGCGCACGTGCCCGGGTCGAACACAACGATGATTGTCCAGACGTGTGTACCTGGATCATGCTACTTCTTGAGCTTGCGTTGTTTTTTCCCTTGAAGAGGAAAGGGTGATGCAGCACAGTAGAGATACGTATTTCCCTCAGTTAAGAACCAAGGTATCAATCCGGTAGGAGAAACGCACAAGTCCCCAATAGATGCACCTGCAGAAACAATCAAACACACCCAACACGATAAAGGGGTTGTCAATCCCTTCACGGTCACTTGCAAAGGTGAGATCTGATAGAAATAGATAAAACTAAACAAAAGATAAAATATTTTAGGTTTTATTGGTTTATAGATATGAAAATAAAAGATTGTAAAATCGTAGATCGGAAACTAATATGATGGAAAATAGACCCGGGGGCCATAGGTTTCACTAGAGGTTTCTCTCTTGAAGGCAAATAATACGGTGGGTGAACAAATTATTGTCGAGCAATTGATAGAAAAGCACAAAGTTATGACGATATCCAAGGCAATGAGTATGCAATATAGGCATCATGTCCATGTCAAGTAGACGGACTCCTGCCTGCATCTACTGCTATTACTCCACACATCGACCGCTATCCAGCATGCATCTAGACTATTAAGTTCATAAAGAACGGAGTAACGCCTTAAGTAAGATGGCATGATGTAGAGGAATAAACTCAAGCAATATGATGAAAACCCCATCTTTTTATCCTCGATGGCAACAATTCAATACGTGTCTCGCTACCCCTACTTTGTCACTGGGTGAAATCATGCAAGATTGAACCCAAAGCTAAGCACCTCTCCCATTGCAAGAAAAACCAATCTAGTTGGCCAAACCAAACCGATAGTTCGAAGAGAAATACAAAGATATCAAATCATGCATATAAGAATTCAGAGAAGATTCAAATAATATTCATAGATAAGCTGATCATAAATCCACAATTCATCAGATCTCGACAAACACACCGCAAAAGAAGATTACATCGGATAGATCTCCAAGAACATCAAGGAGAACATGGTATTGAGAATCAAAGAGAGAGAAGAAGCCATCTAGCTACTAGCTATGGACCCGTAGGTCTGAGGTAAACTACTCACGCTTCATCGGAAGGGCAATAGAGTAGATGTAGATGCCCTCTGTGATCGAATCCCCCTCCGACAGGATGCCGGAAAAGGCCCCGAGATGGGATCTCACGGGAACAGAAGGTTGCGGCGGCGAAAAGTGTTTTTGTGGATGCTTCTGAGCGTTTTGGAATATATGTGAATATATAGGAGGAAGATCTAGGTCAGGGGGTCACCGAGGGGCCCACAAGGTAGGGGGCGCCCCCCCTAGGGCGCGCCCTCCACCCTTGCCGCCGCCTCGTGGCTCTTCTGACTTGCACTCCAAGTCCCCTGGGTGTCTTCTGGTCCAAGAAAAATCATCGTGAAGTTTTATTCCGTTTGGACTCCGTTCAGTATTCCTTTTCTGCAAAGCTCAAAAACAAGGAAAAAAACAGAAACTGGCACTAGGCTCTAGGTTAATAGGTTAGTCCCAAAAATAACATAAAATATCATATTAATGCATATAAAACATCCTAAACAGATAATATAATAGCATGGAACAATAAAAAAATTATAGATACGTTGGAGACGTATCAAGCATCCCCAAGCTTAATTCTTGCTCGTCCTTGAGTAGGTAAATGATAAAAACAAATTTTTTGATGTGGAATGCTACCTAACATATTTATCCATGTAATTGTCTTTATTGTGGCATGAATGTTCAGATCCATAAGATTCAAAACAAAAGTTTAATATTGACATAAAAATGATAATACTTCAAGCATACTAATAAAGCAATCATGTCTTCTCAAAATAACATGGCCAAAGAAAGCTATCCCTACAAAATCATATAGTGTGGCTATGCTCCATGCTCGTGGCACAAAATATTCAAATCATGCACAACCCCAATCACAAGCCAAGAAATTGTTCCATACTTTTGATGTTCTCAAACCTTTTCAACTTTCATGCAATACATGAGCGTGAGCCATGGATATAGCACTATAGGTGGAATAGAATATGGTGGTTGTGGGGAAGACAAAAAGAAGGCGATAGTCTCACATCAACTAGGCGTATCAATGGGCTATGGAGATGCCCATCAATAGATATCAATGTGAGTGAGTAGGGATTGCCATGCAACGGATGCACTAGAGCTATAAGTTTATGAAAGCTCAAAAGGAAACTAAGTGGGTGTGCATCCAACTCGCTTGCTCATGAAGACCTAGGGCAATTTGAGGAAGCCCATCATTGGAATATACAAGCCAAGTTCTATAATGAAAAATTCCCACTAGTATTGAAAGTGACAACATAGGAGACTCTCTATCATGAAGATCATGGTGCTACTTCGAAGCACAAGTGTGGAAAAAGGATAGTAACATTGCCCCTTCTCTCTTTTCTCTCATTTTTTGGTGGGCTTCTTGGCCTCTTTTATTTTTTGTAAAGTCTGGAGACTCATCCCAACTTGTGAGGGAATCATAGCTTCCATCATCCTTTCCTCACATGGGACAATGCTCTAATAATGAAGATCATCACACTTTTATTTACTTACAACTCAAGAATTACAACTCGATACTTAGAAAAAAATAAGACTCTATATGAATGCCTCCAGTGGTGTACCGGAATGTGCAATGACTCAAGAGTGACATGTATAAAAAATTATGAATGGTGGCTTTGCCACAAATACTATGTCAACTACATGATCATGCAAAACAATATGACAATGATGAAGCGTGCCATAATAAACGGAACGGTGGAAGTTGCATGTCAATATATCTCGGAATGGCTATGGAAATGCCATAATAGGAAGGTATGGTGGATGTTTTGAGGAAGGTATATGGTGGGTGTATGGTACCGGCAAAAGTTGCGCGATACTAGAGAGGCTAGCAATGGTGGAAGGGTGAGAGTGCGTATAATCCATGGACTCAACATTAGTCATAAAGAACTCACATACTTATTGCAAAAATCTATTAGTCATCAAAACAAAGTACTACGCGCATGCTCCTAGGGGGATAGATTGGTAGGAAAAGACCATCGCTCGTCCCCGACTGCCACTCATAAGGAAGACAATCAATCAATAAATCATGCTCCGACTTCATCACATAACGGTTCGCCATACGTGCATGCTACGGGAATCACAAACTTCAACACAAGTATTTCTACAATCCACAATTACTCACTAGCATAACTCTAATATCACCATCCTCATAACTCAAAACAATCATAAGGAATCAAAATTCTCATAGTATTCAAAGCACTTTATATGAAAGTTTTTATTATACCCCTCTTGGATGCCCATCATATTAGGACTAAATTCATAACCAAAGAAAATTACCACGATGTTTGCTTGTCGGTGATCACTTGACTTGGTGTTATAGGTTGTAGCACATACTCCTTTCCCTTTATTTTGAAGCTATTGTGATTGGTTCACCCGTTGTGGATGACGCCGCAGTCGAATTGCCAAGGTCGTCCAAGTAGGAGGTGGCAAAACGGACATGGGAACCACATCACACTCCAAGGTGTCTTCATATGTGCCAAACTTGAAGGAGACTTGAACGCGGTATGTTTCACTTGAATAGTGCCAGAGTTGCTAAGCCATTGGACCTTGTAGGCGTGAGGATGCTTCATCTTAACCAATTGTAGCTTGGAACATAGCTCTCCACTTGCCAAATTGTGGCAACTTCCTCCATCGATGATGACCTTGACATAACGTCCATTGATGCCCGCTTTGGTATGGAAGATATGGCAACGTTGGTCTTCGTCTTATTGGTGTTGAAGTATCAAGACCTTGGAGACAGCAAGAGCGGGGCTCGAATCATTGTCACAAAAGACTTGATCGTCTTCATCTTTATTCACTCGCCGGTGCATGGCCACGTGCTCAAGTGCTTCCATTTCTTTCTCACTCATGGAGTCATAGGTGCCATCATCATTGGCAATCATGGTGAGACGAGTGGTACATTGGTATGTCTTGTGGCCTAGGCCTCCACATGTGAAGCATTTGATGGAACTTGTCTTGATGGGCTCATCCGTTGGAGTAGATGATGAAGAAGCCGTTGGCTTGAAGTTGCTTGTAGTAGGAGGACGACTTGAAGATGTCGAAGTTTTCTTGTAACTTGACTTGTCGCCATTGCTTGGTGTAGGTTTCTTCAAGGTAGAAGGCGTCGTAGTCGTTGAATCTTGATTGAAGGAGCCGTAGGTCTTGAAAGAGTACTTGGCGTACTTGTAGTCGTCTTGCACTTGTCGCTCTGCCTTGGTAGCTTGGCGCACTAGCTCGAGGAGGTTGGAGTAAGGTTGGAAGTTGGTGATCTTCTTGATAGGATAATTGAGGCCATTCAAGAAACGTGCCATTCAAGCCCGACAGCGATGCGGGCGGCGCGTGCAGCTTGTCTCACCCGAATCTCCTGCTAGATCTCGTACCGGCGCTCCGGTGTGAGCATTGTGTAGTAGGTGATCTTTCTCCGGACCACGGCAGAGCGCTAGAGCGTGGGCAGAGCGCCGGAGCGGGAGAGGAAGGAGGTGGAAGGGCTCGGACTGGCGGCACGGAGAGGGGGAAGGTGGATGGGCTAGGGTTGCGGGACACCGACCGGGTTAAATAGGCGGATTTGGTCTCGGACGGCGAGCCAAAGCAGAGCCACATGGCGTTCACACCGCGGCGACGGAAGAGGCGTCCGTCGGACCGCCGGGTTTCCGGGCAAGTCCGCGTGGGACCCCTTCATCAGTCCTACGTGGCGGATGCACCCGGGCGCCCCGATATCCGCCCCATATTTGGGCTGAATATGAGGGGTGCCAGTCAGCCCGGGCATTTGGGGCCCGTTTGAGGGGGCCGTCTGGGTAAAAAAAATCGTGACCGGCGGCTCGCCCGGACGTATGAGGCAGGTTTGGGGCGCCCAGCTGTAGATGCTCTAAGTGAGGTTTTCATATCCTCGGTTGTATTGTTTATTTTCCTCCCCGATTGTAAACTAAATAATTTCAAACTTTTCAGTATCTGTAGCAGCACGTTCAGAATTTGTGGAATTACTTCCTTCCTTCCTTTGGTGAGGGAACTTATAGTTTCTCAACATCAGTATTGAAAAAAATATAGTTCCTCATCATCCAATGTTGGGGCTGTAGATTCTTTGTGCATCTTCACGATTAGCAAATCCGTAGACAAAAAGGCAATTTAGCATCTACTCCCTCCCTTCACAAGTATAAAGATGTTCTAATCTCTTTGTGAATCGGATGTATATAAAGACACATTGTAGTATGATTGTTCACTCATTTCAATCTGTGTGTAGTTTATATTGAAATATCCAAAACATCTTATATTTGTGAACGAAGGGAGTGGATTTTATCAATTTCCCTGGCCATGTTCAAGAAACACAGAGTTTAGAGCATTCATAATGTGAATACATGAGAAAACGGAACGTAGAAGACGTTCCCGTCGACTACGAAGCACCTACTGTGACTTCGCAGACCCACTTTCCCAGGAAGCTATTATCTATATTTTCTTGTCTGGATTTAAGTCAGGGTTTCACCCAAAATACCAGTTGTTGTTTTTTAGAAGCTAGAATTTTTTATAACCTATTCATAACAAAAAAATATATTGTAAAAAATTGATCATTATAGGTTTTTTAAAAGTTCAGTGTATATTAAAAAAAGTCCACAATGTCATCATATATTAAAAAAGTTCAATGTATATACAAAAAATGTTCATCATATATAAAACAATGTTCAGCGTGTGTTTTGAAAAATGTTCACCTTATGCTAAAACAAGCTCAGTGTGCATTTTCAAAAAGTTCACTGTATGCTGAAAAGTTAGTGTGCATTTGAAAAATGTTCACCATATACTGCAAACCTATAAAAAATTTAAAAACTAAAAAACGGAAGAAAACCTAAGATCTGACAAAGAAAAAGAAAAATAATAACAAAGAAAAAAAATGAGAAATAAAAAAAGCAGCTTGATAAGCGGGCCGGCGATCTAGTGGTTCCTTTGGCGAAGCCTCCCCTATATCGCCAAACATTTTTGAATTTCATAAAGTTGTTTTCACTTCACAAACATTTTTTGGATTCATGATTTTTTTAATTTTGGAATTCGTGATCATTCAAAATCACAAACAGTACTTTGAATTCACAATTTTTTTTTGTTCTTGAACATTTTTTGAAATTTTTAACATTTTTTAATCTAAATTATCTTTTTTACTTCCTTAACAATTTTAAATCCATAATCTATTTTCTAAATCGTGGACATTTAAAAATAAGTATAAAATGGTTAAAATGAAACCGACAAAAATAGAAAAACTGATAGAAAAAAGAACGCGAGAGAACATGTTACCTATAGCTAACTATTCTTTTAATGGACCTACTTTGTTAGCTCTTGCTCGTGATGTGGGGTGCGCATTTTGTTGGCACCCCAACACCCTATGCGCGGAGTAGCAGCTCATAATAACAAAACCAGCCAACATGGTGCACGGGGTACACCAAAAATTGGAAAGTAAAACCAGCCAACATGGTGCATGGACCTACTTTGTTATTATGAAGAATGGATAAACACGAGCAACGATTCATATTACCAATCCTGTAATCCAAACCTAAAATCATGTGAACAAAGAAACACATTATTACCCTGTTGCTCCACATAGCACGATGAAAATATGAAAGGCATAATGTATGCGCTATAAAAAATGTATTGACAAGTTGAAATACTTCTGAAATTCATATGCTGATCGGTTAGTGATGCACATGAATTGTGGTTTCCTGAGGGTGTGAACCGGTTTTTTCATTCCATCATTATTGGTAAATTCTATTTTTTACCCATATTTTGACATTTTTACAGGAATTACACCATTTAATGTTTTTTCATCCATTTTGCCACGTTTAAAGAAAGTTGTGCCACATTTTACCCTTCATAATTTTTTAGCTCATTCGATCATGCGGGCCTCAGTTGTCACATAACAAGTGGTCTGCCACATCAACGGTTTTCCTATGCAGCTCGTTTCTTCCTCATGCCTACCCGCCAAGTTTAGCCTCCGGTGCGGCTCCACGTGTCAGTTAGCTAAGGCGCATCATAGCCCGAATCAAGGCGTACCACTCCGGCGCACCCCTCGCACTCATGAGCTTATAGCCATTAGATCACCCATGATTGTATACTAACAAATCAACAACCAATATAATTTACATATTTATATATATTTGAACATATTCTAATTGATGGGTACTCATAGTTGTATTGGAAAGCATAATCCAGCCATCGATTAGGTAAATTCTAATTATTAGTTTGGGTAATAATGATTAATAATGCATTGTAGTGATGCCATACGAGGTTAGATCAATCAAGATACCCACACAACTACATGGCCTATGGACGAGTACGTGAGGAGCAACTGTTTGCTGAAATTTCATGCTTGAAGCCGAGTGTGGTGATTGACCAACATCAAATTTTGTAGGGAAATTTGAATAATTTTAGTTGGATTCTTAGCATAAGATGATCACACGAAAGCAAAGACCAACACTTGTCTTAATGAGATGATATGGGCTCGCCCAGATGGCTAGATTGCTCCATCGCAGGGGTCTGGTCGATGGCCATGTAAAGGCTGGATAGTTCAATTGCAATGGCCATTTACAAGATTACATGTAACTACTGCCTTAGCTTAGGGTTCGATTTTGGCTGGTGGTGATGGTGACGACTTGGCTTCCGAGGAAGCGGCATTGGATGTGGTTGTTTTTTCTTGAATTGAAACTCGCCAAACTGAAGGCCGAATCGACCGGGTGGGGTGGATGGAGAAACTCGTCGCGGAGGAAAGTCCATCGACGTCACCATGTGTACCCTGACAGCTAGGATCCACTTGAGAGAACATGCTAAAAAATTAAAAGGGTAAATTGTGGTACAATTTTGTTAAATGGATAAAATGGATGAAATTTCTTTAAATGAGGGTTAATTCATGTAAAAAATAACAAAATGGGAGGTAATAACAGAATTTACTCATTTTTATTGTATAAGTGTCCTCTCTAAATTACATGTTCTCTCTAAGAATTAAAAAATAAATAGAATATTAATGCAATACTATCTTTTAAGGTGTAAAATAGGTTTTTTTATCATTTATGCGGTTGATTATGTCCCACTACTCAATTAATTTTGCCACTAGGAATTTCAACTGCTAAAAAATGTCACCGTTTCATTAGGCGCATACTCAAAAATACCACTGGACACTATTACTGTCAGCTTAAATCTCGGTTGCCATGTTATAATGACCAAAATACCTTTGGACCAACATGTCAGCTCTCTCTCTATCTCACTACAATAAAGTATGGGTCCCACTTGATCCCAATAGTGTTCTTATTTTCCTCTAAAATTATCCGCTTGCTTACTCCTGACAAGTGGGGCCCACACTTATCATTGTGAGATATAGAGAGCTGACATGTGGGTCTAGGGGTATTTTTGTCATATCACATGGTTAACTGGTTTGACCTGACAATAATGATGTCTAATGGCATTTTTAAGAAAACATCTAATGGAATGATCGCATTTTTTAGATATCTAATGGGATTTTTGAGCAAGCATCTCAATGAATGAAGGCACATTTTAGCAGTCGTAATTTCTAATGGCAAAGCTGAGTAGTGGGACACAACTAGTGGCATAAATGATAAAAACTCAATTAATAAATCTCTACTTTTATGAACGAATTCCAAATCATTTGAAGCTATATGTTTATCCTAAGTCAAACTTCTTTGAGTCTGATCGAGTCTATAGAAAAAAATTCTACATATACAACACTAAATTAGTTTCACTAGATTCATAATATATAGTATTTGATAATGTAGGTATTAGCATATTTTTTTAATAAACTTGGTCAAACTTCTTGTGTTCGTACATAGGTTATGAGGCATGTATAACTTCCTTGTGGGAACACAATGATTTTCTTAGTAGATTTTTGGGTAAAACATTATATGTTTTATAGCTCTCTCCAATGAGTGAAATGTGACACCCGTAACCTATATCAGGAAATTCAGCCACAAATGTTTCCTCCCACAGAATTTAATCAGATCTAACTAGTTTTTTCAACAACCTACACTTTGACATTCAGGTAAGACATATAAGGGCATGTGCAATGTAGACGCTTGTGAAAACACTAACAGAGAAAAGAATAAAAATTGCAGAATTAGGAAAGTGTCTAGGCAGACTACCTTTCAACCGCAAGCGCTAGTTACAAGGCTTCAACTGAACTACCAGGGCTCTTGTGCGCGAAGAAAAACACGGAAGCGCTCGACGCATTGTCTTGCACCGGCGCTACAGGTAAAGCTGGGATTTAAGTGCTAACTGCCTAATTAGCCATGAATCTAATCATCGCGCCTGTGCTAAGCGCCCCGCATTGGAGATGCCCTAAACGTCATTGACCCACTCATGCAAATTGGAGGATCCGATTTCTTATAATTTTTGGTTTATAAGGTGCAAAATCTTTTGTGCAATTTTAAGTAAATATTCTTATTGAGTCCGACCTAATGATCATTTTTCTTTGTTTCAATGACAACTATGACATAAACCAAATTCTTCAAAATGGCCCTGTGTTTTTTTGTTGACATTTAGTGTGCCGAATAAGGTATATATGGCCACAATTATTAGACTTAAAGTATACATGGAGTAAGATATTTGAGTCGAGCACGTGTGACCTAGGCCTATTATACGAACGTCCCCGCAAAAAAAAAAAAAGAACAACCTGTGGGGTAGTCAAAATGGACTAGACACAAGGTCACCAAAGAGATGGTTCGGATGCCCTGGTGTCTTGCCATGTCTAGGCACGAAGGGTGAGATGCGTCTGATGGCCTATCTGTACTAATGTCGATTTAATATATAGGGGGAGGAGCGCCCTGTTCGGGGAGTCTCTTTCGTAATGGTTTTCCCGTGACAAAACTAAACAACAACCATTAAACGTGTCTCCGTTATCAATTCGTATAAGATTCAACATGCTGCTAGGACAACTAAAGGGGCCCGAACACTTTTTATACTACTTGCTAAGAAAAAAGATAAGACCCTTGAACAAAAGAAACGAATGGAGCAATCATACACACGTGCTCTGGACAATTCCCACGCGCATATTTCAGTTCATTTTGGTCCCAGAAGGAAAGGTAATCCCAGTATAATTCTGCACGATGGAGGCATCTTATCTTACCTTTGATTACTATTATCTTTGGGTTTGACTCGTACACGGCAACGACCAGCGTTGTGGACGTGCGTGCAGCGTATGGTTCTCTCCTCTAGTTCTAGCTATGCTTAATTCCCGATATAAAGTAGATCATCAACTTGTCTGGTGTTGTTCATGTCATGCGCTCACTTTTCTCTTATTTCTTCTATCTATCCCTTCTATTTTATCTGAGAAATCTCTGCTAGATCTATACTACTAGCTACTAGTGCATGCACCGCATCTTCCTCCCTATCTCTCTTGATCTCGATCAACAAACATTTCATTGAAATTTGCATCCACCAAGTTGCTAAGTGACTCTTGATGTATATATATGTTGCTGTCATAGAATATATACATCCCTTCTGTTTCTCAAAAATAAAAAGTACATCTCCCTTGTTTACTTGTGCTCAGGACACCTATAAAAACATTTTCCAGCATTTAAAGAGATCTCGTATTTAAAATGGCGAAGACATACAAGGTCAACCGCGCGTGTTCGAGGACAACAGCACCATCTGAAAAAAGGTGGTATTAGAATCCAATGAGAAAATATCTCTTCCTTTTCCAGAAAGTATAGAAGTTTTGTGCGTACATAACAACATATATGTCATGAGGCATGTATATATAACTTGTGGGAATGCTATTCTTTTTTTTACACGATGCTACTCTTTTCTTAGTAGGGTTTCCCTTTTGGTAGAAAATTCTATGCTACATAGTTCGCCCCCATGACGAATAAAGTTTCCTGCTTGGATCTACTACGCAATCAATGTTGAAAGTCATTATCAATCACTCCTCTTTAGTTTTTTCCCAACAAGTTCCTCCAATTCCATAAGATCCTTTTTTTCAACATGGGGCATTGTTATATATCTTGTCCGTTAGCAATGTTTTCCTTTTCTCAATGTGGAAAAGCTTCAAGAACAACGAAAACTCGTTCATAGCGTGCACGATATGTAGCAAGAAGGAATCAATTGTTTGGTATTGCTTTGAGGTTCAAATGCTATGTTCCCAACTCATAGCATTCCTCTAAAGTTTGAGAATAAAAACCATTTCTCTATATTATAGGGTTTCTTGCCTTTTTCTACACTCCTTACACTTTTAGTGGTCCCCATAATTCTTAGGGACAATTCCATTTCTGCCCCTAACTGGAACCCACTACTCATATTTGCCCCTAATTTCAATGTGTGCTCAAATTTGCCCCTCTGCCGTTAGTTGCCCTTATAGAAATGCCCTTCTGCGCCGTTACCGTCCAGTCAAACAGCTTTGACCATCCCGAAAAAATAGCAAAAAAAATAAAATAAAATCTAAAATTTTGAGGGATCAAAGATACTCAGGTACGCAAGGTGCGTGCAAATTTTCGTGCTATTTAGACAAACCAGGAGCTAGTGGCAAAAAAAACAATAAACATGTACATCTTTTAATAGTAAATTCAAAAAAATAGCAAGAAAATTCCAAAAAATATGGATTTTTTGACATCCAAGATGCCCGGGTACGCAAGGTGTGTGCAAAATTTTGTTATCAAAAGACATGCGAGGAGCTCTAGCAAAAAAAAAAAACAAAATAGTGTATTTTTTTCAAAGTTTTTTTCTGAGACAAATTTTGTTTTTTTTCTCCACGAGCTCCTACAATTTCCAAACACAACAAAATTTTGCACACACCTTGCCATGAAAATTCATTTTTTTTAATTTACTTTCTATGTTTTTAATTTACTGTTCACAGGCGTACATATTTACTGTTTTCCCTTTGCCATGAGCTCCTAGAATGCCCAAATAGCACGAAAATTTGCACGCACTTTGCGCACCTGAGTATCTTTGATCCCTCAAAATTTTAGATTTTTTTAAAAAAATTGCTATTTTTTCGAGATGGTCAAAGCTGTTTGACCGGACGGTAACGACACAGAAGGGCGTTTCTATAAGGGCAACTAACGACAGAGGGGCAAATTTGAGCACACATTGAAATTAGGGGCAAATTTGAGTAGTGGGTTCCAGTTAGGGGGAGAAATGGAATTGTCCGTAATTCTTAATACTATGCAATATTTGACATGAATACTGACAAAGGCAATCGACCGATCCGTCATCAAGATGCTGTCTGGAATCGCTTCATGTTTGGGGTGAAAACTAGTGTCTAATCTTTATTGATCGAGTTCAGGAGCGATGAACTTGTGTCATTACCTTGTTGAAGGAGTTTCGTACTTCCTATTGTGTTGGTCTTCGTTGTTTGGTCTCGACAACCAGGATGAAAATCTTTGTCTAGGCTGTCCCAGGTCAAACTCGACAATGGCGCGAAGGCGTTTGTCCCTCTTGAAGGTGCTAGCTACGGAAGAAGTCGACTTAGTGGTAGGTGTTAATTTCATATCTTGTAAATGTTCTGCTGTGGTTGCCTTTGTTCTGTATTCTGCTTAATAATAAATAAGAATGGCTGTGTATATCGCAATGATATAGAAGCTGTAGCTTTTGACCTCCTTTAAAAAATGATTGAAGTATTTTACAAGTTGACATACTTGTAGACATAAATTCCATTTGACTGTTGATTTTTTTTAAGTTTGGTTCAATAATTTCATTTTTCTATTCACAAATGTCCAATGTTTTCCACTCAAATTCCATATATAAATCACACACAGTTAATTTAATTTATTGTTCACTGATCTTCCATTGAATTCACTAAAATTTCACATGTTTAAGAAACATTCCACACATAATTCAAACAAAATCAATAATGCTGAAGCATGCCAACAAACATTCTGAAAGGTTCTTACAACTTACTTTTCATTCATTCCTGATTCAGAAATGCTCTACAAACATATCACGCCATGTTGTAAAAAAGATTTCAGATATATTGAACCATGTTTCACTAGAAACCATCAAATTCCAGAGATATTCCGCACAAAAATAGAAGCAAGTGAAATAGATAGTGGACATTTCAAACAAAAGTACGCATTTTACCACACTCCGCACACAATTACAATGCACGCCACTCCCGCCATTATTGTCCTGCCATAGCACGAATTTATGTAGGCACATAGGATATTTTTCTTGTGTACATGCCGCTTGGCACCCATAGGAAGCTAGCTAGAGACGAATGCATGCCGCAACTACGGGCTTTCAAAACACGCACGGACGTTACGTAGCCTCGGAAGAAAAAAGGAAGCTGTGGAGCGTGCAGGGTGACCATCGTGCGTGTGTGCACTAGCGGTGGTGCAGGTTGACATTTTGTCCACGCACCGCCGGGCCTACTGTAGTTGACATCACTACAGGACTAACATTGAGTACCCACATGGTATATCGGCGACGGCAAGATTTTGGACACGTGGGCATGTGTGTGGACAAACATTGCCACCCATGAAAATGTCAGATATGGATATGGGAAATGGGTTTATGGTATCCACCCTATATTCGACCTATTGGCATACTTCGTCTTTGGGTTTAGTTTCCCGGTCGTGAGCAAAAATTAAAAAGAAACGCCCTTCATTATGAATTATATGATATTTTAATATAGACTACATACGAACTGAAATGAGTGAAGCAAATACAATAAAACGCTTCTATATACATGATTCGGGAAAAAAAAGAGCTAGAACATCTTGAATGGAGGGAGTAATAATTAGCAAGAGTAAGCTGCTGGTTCGCACTGTCTCCGATGGCCATAGGGCCATGGCGGCGCGGTGGATCCCGGCCCTTACCGGCGGGCAGGCTATGTTTTTAGATGTTCTTTCGAGTTTTGTTAAGGTTTGTATCCTGCTCAGGAAGACGAGACGGGGACAACTCCCTGAAAATGGAATAAGGTTCTCCCCGCCTAGCCCCCGTCCTGGTGGTGTGTCTAGCATTGTCGGTGTGCGTGTGGAGGTGTATCTCCGGCGGATCTATCCTTGGTGGATTTGCTCGGATCTAGTCGTAGTTCGTCTACGTTGATGTGTCTTCAGGTTGGATCCTTCCGATCTACGCTACTCTTCATCGGTGGCGGTTATTGTTCTACTGCGCTGGTTTTATGGAGCCTTAGCACGGCGACTTCCCGACTGTCTACTACAACAAGTTTTGCCTGACTCCGGCGAGGGAAGGGCGACGATGGCGGCACGGCTTTGGCTCGCTTCAGTGCTTGTAGTCGTCGCTAGGTGACAGATCTGGATGATGTTCGTTGTACTGCCAAAATTAAAGATGAATAAAACGGATGTTTTTGAAAAAAAAATAGCAACAGTGATGTACGCATTTTACCACACTCCCGTCATTATTGACCTGCCATAGCACGAATTTGTAGGCACATAGGATACGAAACTGGCTACCAAATCGATATGTTTCTTGTGTACATGACGCATGCGCACCCATAGGAAGCTAGCTAGAGACAAATGCATGCCGCAACTACGGGCTTTCAGAACACGCACGTAGCCTCGGAAGGAAAAGGAAGATGTGGAGCGTGCAGGGTGACCGTCGCGCGTGTGTACACTAGCGGTGGTCCGGGTTGACATTTTTTGTCCACGTACCGCCAGGCCTACTGTAGTTGACATCACTACAGGACTAAATTGAGTGGGGTACACCGCACACGCCACACACCTGCATGCTAGCCCGAGGATTTTCAAGACGTCAAACACTGTGGAGGACGGTTGTTGTGTCGCTTTCTGTAGATTTTTCTTCTTTTTGTGGGACCTATATTATATTCGGCCCTGAAAGATAGAACTACAGAAAAAACACGGTAAGACATTTGCTTATTTTTTATTTATTTTCTGGGAGAGAAAGGCAGTCGCTTCTTGGAAACTGACTTCAAACATTGTGGTAAGATGACTGAAGAACGGTAAAGCAATCTGGCCAACGCTTGTTGGGGTGAGATCCGAGCGAATGCCTCCACAGGCACATGATTTGGATCCAACAGGTGGCAGCTTTCGAGGGCACGACTTTTGCACTAAAAAATAAACAATTGCCATGCCATTTTCTAAACTGCCACCCTCTACACACCCCCTACAATAAAACTGCCACCCCCCAGCGAACGTTTGTCAGTTGCATTGCCAGAATCCATGTTACATATTTGAAGCTTGTTGATCTTTGTGCTTCTCTCATGGTACAATCCTCTTCCTACCAAGCCCCCTCTCTCCTCGGTCCACAGAGAAAAAATGTAAGACTGGTGCCGAAAATTCATCTTTGGTATAAATTCGTAAGCCAAGTCGGCTGATAACGCTTTAAAAAGCTTCTTGTTCTATATATCCCTTTTGTATTCTTTGTCTTTTGATGTCGCAGAGTTGAAACCAACAAATATATGTTACGTTCTTGATGTTTCCAAACACCCTTGATGAGTAGATCATTGTCTCTTACTGGTCAAAGGTAAGAAATAATCTCTTGATATCGGGTTCAATAAATAATAGGTCGTTGTCTCAAATAGGGATTTTGGAAGCTAATAAAGCCTGGGTGGTGGGATAATTAGACAAAGAATCCTCTAAACAAAGATGCACATATTAAAATAAATAGAAATCGATACTATTTTCTTAGTATTGGCGTCCTTGAAGAATTTTTTTACTCTCGGTCTCCACAACTTAGATGCATATGTCAGATCTAGTCCAATAGGCCATGCTATTCATGTAAATTTATTTATTTTAATTTTGAATCCTTCCTAGGGTGAACCATATAATCGGTTTCAAATCTAACCCAGTTTTTTTTAAATTATACAATATAGAGACTATTGGGAATTGGTCCACTCTATCGACCCTCTAGACCCGCCATTGAATGTAGTTCAACATTACACCATCAAGTTTACATGAGTTCAATCAATCTCCACAATATTTTTTGGACATACTTTTTTTGGTTTATAGGGTGAAGAAGAACTATTTTCATTGAGTCCAACCTGATGGAAAATTTTCATGTGACGTGACTAAACAACAACGATGCCACATTCCTCGGTTTTCAATTCATATAAGATTCAATATGCTAGAACAACCGAAGAGGCATGAGACACTTTACTTGCTAACAAAAGATTGAAACTACTCTGCATACAATACTATTGATACAATATTCGTATGATGATGTGGGCTCATTACCTTTCCATGTGGACCCAAAGCCACCTCTCTTAGGCCTTGGTATACATGAATTTTGTGGAAATTCTAAAGGATATGAATATTGTAGAAATTCTAAAGGATATGAATTTTGTAGGAAAACTCCTTTGGAATCCTTTGGTTTGTATAAATAGAATTCTATTCCAAGGTAGGAACCAATCTTTTGTATACTTCAGAGGTAGCCTAGACCCAATATAGAAAAATCCTACCATATGAATCAGATGGCACCTCATGTAGCATCTGAGATACATGTCATCTCACTTCCTATGGTTATCATATTCCATGATATTTATATCCCATGTATCAAAGGAGACCTTAAGGTCATATGCTGCATCGACATGAATCAAATATGGTATCATCGTACGCATAGAGTTACTCCTTACTAGACACTTCAAGAGAAGAGGAGAGGAGAGGAGAGGAGAGAGAGAGAGAGAGAGAGAGAGAGAGAGGAGCAACCATAACAGAAGTTTTATGGACAATCCCCACGCTATATTTCACTTCATTTTGGTTCCTGAAGGAAAGGAAATACTGGTATAATTCTAAAAGAGGCATCTTATCTCATCTTCGACTGTTTTGGGTTTGACTCGTACACGGCAGACAACCAACATTGTGGACGTGCGTGCAACGTGTGCTTTCTCTCTTATTCTTTTCCTTTTCCCGAAAATAGGTGTGGTTCTCTTCTAGCTTATCTTAATTCCCGGTATAAAGTAGATCATCAGCTTGTCTAGTGTTGTTCATGTCGCGCGCTCACTTTTCTCTTCTTTCTTCTCTATATCTCAAGATATATAAAGCTACTAGTGCATGCACCACATCTTCCTCTCTATCTCTTTGTCTCGATCGACAACCTTTCAAATTTTGCAGCCACCAAGTTGTTAATTGACTCATGATGTTTATGTTCTCTTAGTATATCCCTTTTTATTATTCATGTTCATGAATATTCATATATCTGCCTACAAGAAACATTCATCAACATTATAAAGTGAAAATTTTACAAGGTCAACTACACGCATTCGGAAACGTGTCCGTACATATATAGCTAGAACAACATAAAATTTTTCTCCCTTTTGCAAGAAGTATTGGGTATTTACATATATCATGGGGCATGTATAACTTGTGGGAAATGTGATGCTTTTTTAGTAGATTTTTTTCTGTAGGAAATTCTAGAGTATATATCTAGCTCTCTCCGATGATGAATAAAGTTTCCTGCTCAATCTACTCAAGATCAAATGTGGAGAGTCATTACATCAATCACTTCTATTTTCTCTCCCAACAAGTTTATCCTATTTCTTCTAAAAGAAACAAGTTTCTCCTATTCTAATTTCCAAAAGAACATCGTTCTTCTCCAACATGGATCATTTTATCAGAAAGTAAATCCCAATATGCTAGTCATGTTCATGGATAACGACAAGGTCTCCCATAAAACATTTCTCTAGATTATAAATGTAAAAAACCCTTACAAGGTCAATAACACGCATTTGAAGATGGCATCATCTAAAAAGAGAGAACCAGGATGTAGTAAACAGCTAGAATCCAACAAGAAAATATTGTTCCATTTTCCAAAAACTATATATATATATTGCATATGTACAACGTACGTAGTGAGGTGTGTATAACTTGCTGATGCGGCTTGAAACTGTGTCGGTATTTCCCCAAAGAGGAAGGGATGATGCAGTACAGATACGGTAGGTATTTCCCTCAGTTATGAAACCAAGGTATCAATCCAGTAGGAGAACCAAGCAACACTATGTAAACGGTATCTGCACACAAAGAACAAATCCTCGCAACCCAACGCGTAAGAGGGGTTGTCAATCCCTCCTCGGTAAAAAGATAGATTAATTTGTATGATTTTGGATAAATAGATCTTGCAAAAACACGAAATAAAATAAGTAAAGGAAAAGTGCAGCAAGGTATTTTTGGGTTTTTGGAATAATAGATCTGAAAACAAATACGGTAAAAGATAGATCGGAAAGCAAATATGATAAAAAGATAGACCCGGGGCCCGTAGATTTCACTACTTCTCTCAAGAAAATAGCACAAGGTCGGTAAACAAATTACTGTTGAACAATTAATAGAGGAACAAATAATTATGATGATATGCAAGGCAATGATGAATATATAGGCATGACGTCCAAGATTAGTAGACCAAAACAATTCTGCATCTACTACTATTACTCCACACATCGACCGCTATCCAGCATGCATCTAGTGTATTAAGTTCATGGAGAAACGGAGTAATGCAATAAGAACAATGACATGATGTAGACAAGATCTATTCATGTAGGAATAGATCCCATCTTGTTATTCTTAATAGCAACGATACATACGTGCCTCGCTACCCCTTCTGTCACTGGGTGAGGACACCGTAAGATCGAACCCATCACAAAGCACATCTTCCCATTGCAAGAAAAAATCGATCTAGTTAGCCTAACTAAACCAAAGATTTGAAAAAGAAATATGAGGCTATAAATAATCATGCATATAAGAGATCAAAAGAAGACTCAAATAATATTCATGGATATAAATCTGATCATAAACTCGAACTTCATCGGATCCCAACAAACACACCGCAAAAAGTCATTACATCAAATGGATCTCCAAGAGACCATTGTATTGAGAATCAAAAAGAGAAAAGAAGCCATCTAGCTACTGCCTACAGACCCGTAGGTCTGTGGTGAACTACTCATGCATCATTACAGAGGCACCAATGAGGATGATGAACCCCTCCGTGATCGTGTTAGATTGGATCTCGTGGTTCTGGAACTTGCGGCGGCTGGAATTGTGTTTCGTCGACTCCCCTAGGGTTTCTGGAATGTTTGGGTATTTATAGAGCTGAGAGGCGGTGGAGGAGACCCGAGTGGGCCCCACAACCCATTAGGACGCGCCAGGGGCCTCTGGCGCGCCCTGGTGTCTTGTGAACCCACGGGCCTCCCCCAAGTGCTTCCTTGACTCCCAGGTTGTCTTTTTTGGTCCCAAAAAATATCCAAAAAGTTTCATTGCGTTTGGACTCCGTTTGGTACTGATATTCTTCGAAGTAAAAAACAAGCAAAAAACAGCAACTGGCACTGGGCACTATGTCAATAGGTTAGTCCCAAAAAATGATATAAAGTTGCTATAAAATGATTGTAAAACATCCAAGAATGATAATATAACAGGATGGAACAATAAAAAATTATAGATACGTTGGAGACGTATCAGCATTCCCAAACTAAATTCCTGCTCGCCCTCGAGTAGGTAAATGATAAAAACAGAATTTTTTAATGTGGAATGCTGCCTAACATGTTCATCACATATTATTTTCTTTTGTAGCATGGACATTTGGAGTTTTAGATGATTCAAAGCAATAGTCTAGTTTTGACATGAATATTTCAATACTCAAGCATATCAACAAGCAACCATGTCTTTGAAAATATCAACACTAAAGAAAGTTATCCCTAGCCCATCATGCTCAATCATTGATCCATTCACGAAACACACTCGAATATTAGCTACATCCAATGCTCAAGTACGATCATAGTGCTCCCTAGTTGGTGCTTTATAAGAGAAGATGGAGACTCAAAATAAAAATAGAAATTGCATAAAAGTAAATAGATAGGCCCTTCGCAAAGGGAAGCAGAGATTTGTAGAGGTGCTAGAGCTCAAAGCAAAAATTGAGAGATAAATTTTTTGAGAGGCATGCTTTTCCCGTCAACGAAAACGATCGAGTAATTCCCAACACTTTTGACCATAAAATAAAGTACTTTATTCCTTTTTCCACCATACTTTCACACTCCACAGCTAGTTGTATCCACGGGTACTGTCCATACCAACATTTTCCAAGGAATTTATTATTTGACAACATAAAGTAAAAAAAAATTCATTTCGGGACTGGGCATCCCTATTACCGCCATACTCACGTGCAATGACAAGTGAATAAACACTCATCTTGAGAATAACACATCTAGCATGGAAAATATTGGCCACCCCCTGCCGCTTCATGAGCGCTACGGGCACATACAAAGGAAATCCATTTTGAAAATTAGAGTTGGCACATACAAATTTACTTAGAACGGCACGGAAATACCGCATATAGGTAGGTATGATGGACTCATACGGCAAACTGGGTTTAAGGATTTTGGATGCACAAGTAGTATTCCCACTTAGTGCAAATGGAGGCTAGCAAAAAGATTGACAAGCAACCAACAAAGAAACAAAAAATATCATAAACAAGCATTAAGCATAACTAACACCGAATAATGCACCACAAGTAGGATGTAATTTCATTGCATAACTATTGACTTTCGTGCTTGCATAGGGAATCAAAAACCTTAACACCAATATTCTTACTAAAGCATAATTACTCACCAACATGACTCACATATTACTATCATCATATCTCAAAACTATTACAAAGAATCAAGTTTATTTTTTCCAATGATCTTCATGAAAGTTTTTATTATATCCCTCTTGAATATCTATCACTTTGGGAATAATTTCATATATTGCAATTGCTTTTGACAAGCTCAAACAAATTTAAGTGAAGAACATGAGCCTAAAATTTTTCATCTCTCAGAATAATATAAGTGAAGCATGAGAGAATTTCTTCAAAAAATATACTAACTCTCAAATAAATCTAAGTGAATCATGAGAGTATTTATTCAAAAATATTAAAGCACACCGTGCTAAAAAAGATATAAGTGAAGCACTAGAGCAATTCCATAGCTCAAAGAATTTAAGTGAAGCACGTAGAGCGATTCTAACAAATCATAGCATAATTTTGGCTCCCACAAATAGGTGTGTCCAGCAAGTATACTTGTGAGAAACTAAAAAGAAAAACAAGCAAATACTTATATAATACAAGACGCTCCAAGCAAAACTCATGATATGTGACGAATAAAAATATAGCTCCAAGTAAAATTACCGATGATCGTTAGAAGAAAGAGGGGATGCCTTTCGGGGGCATCCCCAAGCTTAGTTGCTTGGCTATCCTTGAATATTGACTTGGGGTGCCATGGGCGTCCCCAAGCTTAGGCTCTTTTTACTCCTTATTCCTTCATCCATCGTGATCTCACCCAGAACTTGAAAACTTGAATCACACAAAACATAACAAAACCTTCGTGAGATCTATTAGTATAATAAACAAATCACTACTCTAAGTATAGTTGCAAACACATTCATATTTTATTATTGCATTATACCTACTATATTCTAACTTTTCCATGGCTTATACCCTTCAATACAATCCATAGATTCATCAAAATAAGCACACAATGCAACGAAAACAAAATCTATCAAAAACAGAAC
Organism: Triticum aestivum; assembly: GCF_018294505.1. Taxonomy (NCBI): domain Eukaryota; kingdom Viridiplantae; phylum Streptophyta; class Magnoliopsida; order Poales; family Poaceae; genus Triticum; species Triticum aestivum. The sequence goes on along the minus strand of NC_057808.1, from coordinate 34,565,839 downwards.
AGTCTGCAGTAATCTGGCCTTTATCCATACTTCTGTAATTCCAAAAATTATGAAAACTTAGGACAATGTAGGCAATTTGTATATAAATATTGTGTACGAAAATCAAGATTTTATCGCGCTTCTGTGATTTTTAACAATTCCGCTACTGGCCGCAAAACTTTCTATTTTTCAACAAGATCAAATCAACTATCACCCAACATGATCCTAAAGGCTTTACTTGGCACAAACACTAATTAAAACATAAAAACACAAGCATAACAGTAGCATAATTGTGTGAACACACAAAAACAGAAAGAAAAAGAAAAATATATTTTATTCATGCGGTTGCCTCCCAAAAAGCTCTTTCTTTATAGCCATTAAGATAAGCTTGAGATTTCAATGATGCTCACATGAATGATAGTAATTGAAACACAAAGAGAGCATCATGTAGCATGTGAAAAACACATTTAAGTCTAACATACTTCCTATGCATAGAAATTTTATAAGTAAACAAAATATCAAAACAAGCAAAAACTAGCATTTGCAAGGAAGAAGAATAAAACATTGACAATTTAAACATGAAGAGAGGTAATTTAGTAACATGAAAATTTCTACAACCATATTTCCCTATCTCATAATTAATACATGTGGGATCATACTCAAATTCAACAATATAGCTATCACATAACATATTCTCTACATGATCCACATGCATGCAAAGTTGACACTCTTACAAAATAGTGGGAATATCATCAAATAAAGTCATGACCTCTCCAAGCCCACTTTTATCAAAAATTTCATAAGATTGATCATTCTCCAAAGTAGTGGGATCATTAATACCTATAGTTGGAACTCTTCCAAACCCACTTTGAATATTATTGCAAACAATATTATCAATATCTTATTCATCATGAGCCCTAAATAAATTTTTAAGTCCATAAAAAGAATCACCCCAGTCATGATCATTGCAATAAGTAGTGACATAGCAAAATTAGCATCCCCAAGATTGGGGTTTTGCATATTTTTAGCACAATTGACATTAATAGAATTTATAATAACATCATTGCAATCATGATTTTCATTCAAGGAGCTATTGTGAATCACTTTATAAATTTCTTCTTTTAACACTTCATCACAATTTTTAGATTCACGAATCTCAAGCAAAACTTCATAAAGATAATCTAGTGAACTCAATTCACTAGCGATTGGTTCATCATAATTGGATCTCTTAAAAAGGTTACCAAGTGGATGAGGATCCATATCAATAGATTTTTAGCAAGCGAAGATGCAAGCAAAAAGAAGGCACATGGCAACACAAGCAAAAAGGCAAACCAAAAATATTTTTGTAAAACTTTTTAGAGGTGGGGGAGATGAAAACAAGAGGCAAATAGCAAATAATGTAAATTGCAAGGAGATGAGATTTGTGATTAGGATAGATGTTGATGATGTCTCCCCGGCAACGGCGCCAGAAATTCTTTTTGATATGGCTTGAAACTGCGTCGGTATTTCCCCAAAGAGGAAGGGATGATACAGTACAGATACAGTAGGTATTTCCCTCAGTTATGAAACCAAGGTATCAATCCAGTAGGAGAACCAAGCAACACTATGTAAACGGTACTTGCACAGAAAGAACAAATCCTCGCAACCCAACGCGTAAAAGGGGTTGTCAATCCCACCTCGGTAAAAAGATAGATTAATTTGTATGATTTTAGATAAATAGATCTTGCAAAAACACGAAATAAAATAAGTAAAGGAAAAGTGCAACAAGGTATTTTTGGGTTTTTGGAATAATAGATCTGAAAACAAATACGGTAGGCGATAGATCGGAAAGCAAATATGATAAAAGATAGGCCCAGGGGCCGTAGATTTCACTAGTGGCTTCTCTCGAGAAAATAGCACAAGGTCGGTAAACAAATTACTGTTGAACAATTGATAGAGGAACATATAATTATGATGATATCCAATGCAATGATGAATATATAGGCATCACGTCCAAGATTAGTAGACCAAAACGATTCTGCATCTACTACTATTACTCCACACATCGACCGCTATCTAGCATGCATCTAGTGTATTAAGTTCATGTAGAAACGGAGTAATGCAATAAGAACAATGACATGATGTAGACAAGATATATTCATGTAGGAATAGATCCCATCTTTTTATCCTTAATAGCAATGATACATATTTGCCTCGCTACCCCTTCTGTCACTGGGTGAGGACACTGTAAGATCGAACCCATCACAGAGCACCTCTTCCCATTGCAAGAAAATCGATCTAGTTGGCCTAACTAAACCAAAGATTCGAAGAAGAAATACGAAGCTATAAATAATCGTGCATATAAGAGATCAAAAGAAGACTCGAATAATATTCATGGATATAAATCTGATCATAAACTCAAACTTCATCGGATCCCAACAAACACACTGCAAAAAGTCATTACATCAAATAGATCTCCAAGAGACCATTGTATTGAGAATCAAAAAGAAAGAAGAAGCCATCTAGCTACTGCCTACGGACCCGTAGGTCTATGGTGAACTACTCACGCATCATCGGAGAGGCACCAATGAGGATGATGACCCCCTCCGTGATCGTGTTAGATTGGATCTCATGGTTCTGGAACTTGCGGTGGCTGGAATTGTGTTTCGTCGACTCCCCTAGGGTTTCTGGAATATTTGGGTATTTATAAAGCTGAGAGGCGGTGGAGGAGACTCCCGTAGGCCCAGAACCCATCAGGGCGCGCCAGGGGCCTCTGGCGCGCCCTGGTGTCTTGTGGGCCCCACGAGCCTCCCCCAGGTGCTTCCTTGGCTCCCAAGTTGTCTTCCGGTCCAAAAAAATCTCCAAAAAGTTTCACTGCGTTTGGACTCCATTTGGTACTGATATTCTGCGAAGTAAAAAACAAGCAAAAAACATCAACTGGCAATGGGCACTATGTCAATAGGTTAGTCCCAAAAAAGATATAAAGTTGCTATAAAATGATTGTAAAACATCCAAGAATGATATATAACAGCATGGAACAATCAAAAATTATAGATACGTTGGAGACATATAATAGTTGGTCTATTAGATGGAATAGATAAGCTGGGGTACCATAACATGCTTTCACTTACGATCTGAATCTATGTTATGAGGGCATCTCCAACGCCGACCCACAAACCGTCCGCATACGTCCAGACCGCGCGGTCCAGACGTGTTGTGCCATCCAACGCGGGCCTGTATTAGTCCGCCGAGCGGTCCGGATGCACTTTCTCCCCCAAAGTGGAAGCAAAGTTTGCGGGGGGTTTTGCGGGAGTCGGACAACAACCACCTAGGACCCCGATAGCCCCGGTCCATATATCCCTCTCCCGGTCCCATTTTCTTCCAGTCCGCCCCTTCTTCTCCTTTGCATCCAACACCGACGCGCTTGCTCGCCTTTTAGGATGGCGTCGTCCACCTAGGACCTGTCCATAGGCAGGTACACCCCCCTTTGTAGACGTCGTCCATGGCGGACACCACGCCCGGCAGGTGTTCAGTCAAATGCCATTGAGCTTATTTTCGAACGCCATGTCTTTTTTTTAGAGTACGAATGATGGCGGGGTACTCAATAATGGAGGATGAGTTGTTGCGCGATGTGTGGTTGGCCGTATCCGTGGATTTTGTAGGCAGGAGCAGCGGGGGGCTCTTCTGATAGCACGTGCATGATTCGCTTCACTCGCGAAAGCACATTGCCCCCTACGACATGCACATCATCCACGATCGCAATGTGAGGTCGTTATCGTATAGTTGGTACGCCATCCAGACCACCGTCATCAAGTTTTGTGGCGCGGTTGATATGTTGGAGAAAGGTGGCCATTGCGTGCGACAGCTAAGGAGATCGTAAGTTTTGCTTCTTCTTACTCAACTTGTTGATTGACTCATTCATTCAATCAATGTTGCTCTACATATTGTGTAGCATGCACACACTTTTGTGATGTACCACGGGATACATGGATGGCCATTTACGCACATACATTGTTGGATGAAGCTGAAGGGGCAGTATGTGTGGGACGACATGATCCGTTCATGAAAAACTTGTTGAACACCCGGTTAATCTCGTTGAATTTGAACTATTGTTGTACTAGACTTCTTTGCATGTTATGTATGGATTATTTGTGCTATTTTTATCCAAACTTTGATGAAATCCGTCGTGTTTGCATGAATTTCGTTCGGGTAGTTGAAACCCGGCTTGAAATGTATGCGGGCAGTGTTGGATGTCCGTCTACCACATCTGTGTCCATGAACTGGTCCCGCTGTCTATGGACGGATGCTGGAGCAAATTTGTGGGTCAGCGTTGAAGGTGCTTTGACATACTATGGAACATTCGTTAATAGTGAGCTACGAGTCTTTTGTCGACCTCTAATTATGCATCCCTTATGTTAGCGATTTATTTTATCAACGTGAAAAAAAACTTCAACAACAACGCAAGATGGGACCACTTGGCAAGAGTGAAGAGTGGTAAGCTATATCAAAAATAATGAACAACGTATGATGGGGGCAATTCATGCACAATACTTCACTCCACAAACAATGGACGCCACTCCCGTGTGCTCGACATATATGCAGGCACATAGGATTAGAAACTGGCTGCCAAGAAACATACGTATTTTCCTGTGTACTCCTATATGGATAGGATAGGACATCGCAAAAAAATATGGATAGGATAGGAAGAGACAAATGCTGCAGCCTTGGGCTTCTAGAAGACGTAGACGTAGGTGTGTACACTAGAGGCGGTGCGGGTTGACATTTTGGCCACGCACACTTATGTGGTTGACATCACCACACGGCCATATTGGGTGGGGTACACTGCACACGCCACACACACTTGCTAGCTTGGGGATACATTTTAAGATGTCAACACCATGGAAGCCGGTTGTCTAGTCGCTTTCGGTTGTTTTATTTTGGGTCATCTTTCCATCATGGAAATCATGCATATAAAAGAATATATATAATGTAACCAATGTGGAAAAATAAAACAGGGAAATAAGAACAAACACCTTCGCTAACATCTCCTTTCAAGTGTTTAACTCGCACATTCCGGCTGCAATGTTTTCTGAATGTTACTGTTATATATCCACCATAACACTTTGCTCCTTAATTTTGAAGGCCTCGCAGGCAGTTGAGATCTTTAATTTGAAATTTGATCATCTGATTTTGACCGGGTCAAGAATTTTTCAAGGAGCTCTCTTATTCAATTCTTTTAGCTCACTATGCTCCCTAATTTTAGAGCTCTCTCATTCGATTGAGATATTCAATCTTAGATTTCGTTTGCATTTTGACCGATCAATTATTTTTTAAAATAAATCGACAGCAACCGAGCCATAAAAACATATCAATCCCGCACACCCTCTTATCACCTAGAAAAAAGAAGTGCTAACATGTGATATTGTAGCACCAATACAGTACATGCAGCCACCGACATAAAAAATAGAGAGAATTCCTTATTTGGCCCTTCCTTAAAATCCAGTTCCCTTTCTGACCCTACTAAAAAAATTCTTCCTGTTCTGACACTCAAACTTCAGTTTGTTCCCTATATGACATTTCCGTCAGTTTTGGCAACTAACACCATTAAATCCGACATGAAAAGTCCATTTTACCCCCGGTGTAGTTTGTGACCAAAATTGTGAACTGGAAGTCAAAAGCAATGGTGATGTGATCTGTTTTGTCTTGAATACATTACCAAATGAAACCAAATCTGCTATTTAGCACATCTTCAATTTTAATAGGAAAATTAGACAGAACCTCCCTTGTATTTTGATGATATATCCCTTGTATAGTTTATATATGCACAAATTATAACATAGTTGGAGCAGATTCACATGTATGCAAACTAAAAGTTCATAGATACTTGGTCCAGGTTCACATATATGCAAACAGTCCACATATTTAGTCCTCTACACACATTCAGGTTCACATAGAGTTCACATATAATAGTCTAGGTTCACATCATGTCAAATACAACACATGAAGGTCACATATATCACATATAAGAGCCCAGGTTCACATATAAACAGCTCAAAAGTTTCCAAATGAACCATGATATGGAACGGGTGAAGGAAATATGCCCTAGAGGCAATAATAAAGTTGTTATTTTTATATTTCCTTATTCATGATAAATATTTATTATTCATGCTAGAGTTGTATTGACCGGAAACCATAATACATGTGTGAATACATAGACAAAACACTGAGTCCCTAGTGAGCCTCTACTTGACTAGCTCGTTGATCAAAGATGGTTAAGGTTTCCTAACCATGGACATGAGCTGTCATTTGATAACGAGATCACATCATTAGGAGAATGATGTGATGGACAAGACCCATCCGTTAGCTTAGCATGTTGATCGTTCAGTTTTATTGCTATCGCTTTCATGTATGTCAAATACATATTCATTTGACTATGAGATCATGCAAGTCCCGAATACCGGAGGAATGCCTTGTGTGCTATCAAACGTCACAACGTAACTGGGTGATTATAAAGATGCTCTACATGTATCTCCAAAGGTGTCTTGTTGGGTTGGCATGAACCGAGGTTAGGATTTGTCACTCCGAGTATCAGAGAGGTATCTCTGGGCCCTCTCGGTAATGCATATCATAAGAAGCCTTGCAAGCAAAGTGACTAATGAGTTAGTTACGAGATGATGCATTACAGAACGAGTAAAGAGACTTGCCGGTAACGATATTGAACTAGGTATGAAGATACCAATGATCGAATCTCGAGCAAGTAACATACCGATGACAAAGGGAATAACGCATGTTGTCATAACGGTTCGACCAATAAAGATATTTGTAGGATATGTAGGAGCCAATATGAGCATCCAGGTTCCGCTATTGGTTATTGACCGGAGAAAAGTCTTGGTCATGTCTACATAGTTCTTGAACCCTAGGGTCCACACGCTTAACGTTCGATGACGATTTGTATTATATGAGTTATGTGATTTTGTGACCGAATGTTGTTCGGAGTTCCGGATGAGATCACGGACATGACGAGGAGTCTCGAAATGGTTGAGAGGTAAAGATTGATATATTGGATGATAGTATTCGGACACCGGAAGTGTTCTGGATTGTATTGGGTACATATCGGAGTACCGGGGGGTTACCGAAACACCCCGGGGGAAGATATGGGCCATATGGGCCATAGGAGGGAGGCACACCGGCCCACAAAGGGGTGGCGCGCCCCCCACAGGGAAGGAGGTCGAATTGGACTAGGGGAGGGGGCGGCGACCCCTTTCCTTCTCCCCCCTCTCTCTCTCTTTCCCCCTTTCCCCCTCCGGTAAAAGGAAAGGGGGGGGGGAATCCAACTAGGAGCCCAAGTAGGATTCGTCCTACTTGGGCGCACCTAGGGCCGGCCTCCTCCCCCTCCCTCCTTTATATACATGGGGGGGGGGGCTACAACACACATCAATTTTTCCAAGCCGTGTGCGGCTCCCCCCTCCACAGTTTACGCCTCCGGTCATATTCACGTAGTGCTTAGGCGAAGCCCTGCACGGATCACTTCACCATCACCGTCACCACGCCGTCGTGCTGACGGAACTCTCCCTCGACACTTTCCTGGAACAAGAGTTCGAGGGACGTCATCGAGCTAAACGTGTGCAGAACTCGGAGGTGCCGTACGTTCAGTGCTTGATCGGTCGGAACGAGAAGAAGTTTGACTACATCAACCGCGCTAACAAACGCTTCCGCTTTCAGTCTACGAGGGTACATGGACACACTCTCCCCCTCTCATTGCTATGCATCTCCTAGATAGATCTTGCGTGAGCGTAGGAATTCTTTTGAAATTGCATGCTACATTTCCCAACAGTGGCATCCGAGCCAGGTCTATGCGTAGATGATATGCACGAGTAGAACACAAAGAGTTATGGGCGGTGATCGTCATACTGCTTACTACCAACGTCTTATTTTGATTCGGTGGTATTGTTGGATGAAGCGGCCCGGACCAACCTTACATGACCACGTTCATGAGACCGGTTCCACCGACATACATGCAACTAGTTTTGCATAAAGGTGGCTGGCGGGTGTCTGTTTCTCCAACTTTAGTTGAATCGAATTTGACTGCGGCCGGTCCTTGCCGAAGGTAAAAACAGCAAACTTGATAAATCACTGTTGTGGTTTTGATGCGTAGGTAAGAGCGATTCTTACTAGAAGCCCGTAGCAGCCACGTAAAACTTGCAACAACAAAGTAGAGGGCGTCTAACTTGTTTTTGCAGGGCATGTTGTGATGTGATATTGTCAAGACATGATGTGATATACGTTATTGTATGAGATGATCATGTTTTGTAAAAGTTATCGGCAACTGGCAGGAGCCTTATGGTTGTAGCTTTATTGTATGAAATGCAAGCGCCATGTAATTGCTTTACTTTATCACTATACGTTAGTGATAGTTGTAGAAGCAATAGTTGGCGAGACGACCACGACGCTACGATGGAGATCAAGGTGTCAAGCCGGTGACGATGGAGATCATGACGGTGCTTTGGAGATGGAGATCAAAGGCACAAGATGATGCTGCCCATATCATGTCACATATTTTGATTGCATGTGATGTTTATCTTTTATGCATCTTATTTTTCTTAGTACGGCGGTAGCATTATAAGATGATCCCTCACTAAAATTTCAAGGTATAAGTGTTCTCCCTGAGTATGCACCATTGCGACAGTTCGTCGCGCTGAGACACCACGTGATGATCGGGTGTGATAAGCTCTACGTTCACATACAACGGGTGCAAGACAGTTTTGCACATGCGGAATACTCGGGTTAAACTTGACGAGCCTAGCATGTACAGACATGGCCTCGAAACACTGGAGACCGAAAGGTCGAACGTGAATCATATAGTAGATATGATCAACATAGAGATGTTCGCCACTGAGAACTACTCCATCTCACGTGATGATCGGACATGGTTTAGTTGATATGGATCACGTGATCATTTAGATGACTCGAGGGATGTCTATCTAAGTGGGAGTTCTTAAGTAATTTGATTAATTGAACTTAATTTATCATGAACTTAGTCCTGATAGTTTTTGCATATCTATGTTGTAGATCAATAGCTTGCGTATAGCTCCCCTGTTTTATTTTTGATATGTTCCTAGAGAAAACTAAGTTGAAAGATGATAGTAGCAATGATGCGGACTGGGTCCGTGATCTGGGGATTATCCTCATTGCTGCACAGAAGTATTATGTCCTTGATGCACCGCTAGGTGACAGACCTATTGCAGGAGCAAATGCAGACGTTATGAATGTTTGAAGAGGCTCGGTATGATGACTACTTGATAGTTTAGTGCACCATGCTTTACTGCTTAGAACCGGGACTTCAAAAATGTTTTGAACGCCATGGAGCATATGAGATGTTCCAAGAGCTGATAATGATATTTCAGACTCATGCCCGTGTTTGGAGGTATGAGACCTTTGACAAGTACTTTGCCTACAAGATGGAGGAGAATAGCTCAGCTGGTGAGCATGTGCTCAGAATGTCTGGGTACTACAATCGCTTGAAGCAAGTGGGAGTTAATCTTCCAGATAAGATAGTGATTGACAGAGTTCTCTAGCCACTATCACCAAGTTACTAGAACTTCATGATGAACTATAATATGCAAGGGATAACGAAAACGATTCCCAAGCTCTTCGCAATGCTGAAATCGGCGAAGATAGAAATCAAGAAATAGCATCAAGTGTTGATGGTTAAACGAGAACACTAGTTTCAAGAAAAAGGGAAAGGGGAAGAAAGGGAACTTCAAGAAGAAATGGCAAGCAAGTTGCCACTCCCGTGAAAAAGCCCAAAACTAGACCCAAACCTGAAACTGAGTGCTTCTACTGCAAAGGAAATGGTCACTGGAAGCAGAACTGCCCCAAAAACTTGGCGGATAAGAAAGATGGCAAAGTGAACAAAGGTATATTTGATATACATGTTATTGATGTGTACTTTACTAGTGTTCATAGTAGCCCATGGGTATTTGATACTGGTTCAGTTGCTAAGATTTGTAACTCAAAATAGGAGTTGCAAAATGAACAGATACTAGTTAAGGGCGAGGTGACGATGTGTGTTGGAAGTGACTCCAAGGTTGATAAGATCACCAAACGGACACTCCCTTTACCTTCGGGATTAGTGTTGAACCTAAAATAAATGTTATTTGGTGTTTGTGTTGAGCATGAATATGATTGGATCATGATTATTGCAATACTGTTATTCATTTAAGTCAAAGAATAATTGTTATTCTGTTTACATGAATAAAACCTTCTATGGTCATACACTCAATATAAATGGTTTATTGAATCTCGATCATAGTGATACACATATTCATAATATTGATGCCAAAAGATGCAAATTCGATAATGATAGTACAACATATTTGTGGCACTGTCATTTTGGTCATATTGGTGTAAAGCGCATGAAGAAACTCCATGCAGATGAACTTTTGGAATCACTTGATTATGAATCATTTGATGCTTGCGAACCATGCCTCATGGGCAAGATGACTAAGACTCCGTTATCCGGAACAATGGAGCGAGCCGCTGACTTATTGGAAACAATACATACCGATGTATGCTTTCCGATGAGTGTTGAGGCTCGCGACGGGTATCGTTATTTTCTGACCTTCATAGATGATTTGAGCAGATATGGGTATATCTACTTGATGAAACACAAGTCTGAAACATGTGAAAAGTTCAAAGAATTTCAGAGTGAAGTGGAGAATCATCGTAACAAGAAAATAAAGTTTCCACGATCTGATCGCCAAGGTGAATATTTGAGTTACGAGTTTGGCATTCATTTAAAACAATGTGGAATAGTTTCACAACTCACGCCACCTGGAACACTACACCGTAATGGTGTGTCCGAACGTCGTAACCGTACTTTATTAGATATGGTGCGATCTATGATGTCTCTTACCGATTTATCACTATCGTTTTGGGGTTATGCATTAGAGACAACTACATTCACGTTAAATAGGGCACCGTCTAAATCCATTGAGATGACACTTTATGAACTGTGGTTTCGCAAGAAACCCAAGCTGTCATTTCTTAAAGTGGGGTTGCGATGCGTATGTGAAAAGGTTTCATCCTGATAAGCTCGAACCCAAATCGGAGAAGTGTGTCTTCATAGGATACCCAAAATAAATTGTTGGGTACACCTTCTACCACAGATCTGAAGGCAAGATCTTTGTTGCTAAAAATGAATCCTTTCTAGAGAAGGAGTTTCTCTCGAAAGAAGTGAGTGGGAGGAAAGTAAAACTTGATGAGGTAATTGTACCTTCTCTCGAATTGGAAAGTAGCTCATCACAGAAATCAGTTCGAGTCTACACTAACTAGTGAGGAAGCTAATGATAATGATCATGAAACTTCGGATCAAGTTACTACCCAACCTCATAGGTCAACTAGAGCACGTTCCACACCAGAGTGGTACGGTAATCCTATTCTGGAAGTCATGTTACTAGACCATGACGAACCTACGAACTATGTGGAAGCGATGATGAGGCCAGATTCCACAAAATGGCTTGATGCCATGAAATCTGAGATGGGATCCATGTATGAGAACAAAGTATGGACTTTGGTTGACTTGCTCGATGATTGGCAAGCCATAGAGAATAAATGGATCTTCAAGAAGACTGACGTTGATGGTAATGTTACTATCTACAAAGCTCGACTTGTCGCGAAAGGTTTTCGACAAGTTCAAGGAGTTGACTACGATGAGACCTTCTCACCCGTAGCTATGCTTAAGTCTGTCCGAATCATGTTAGCAATTACCGCATTTTATGATTATGAAATCTGGCAAATGGACGTCAAAACTGCATTCCTTAATGGATTTCTTAAAGAAGAGTTGTATATGATGCAACCAGAAGGTTTTGTCGATCCTAAAGGTGCTAATAAAGTGTGCAGGCTCTAGCGATCCATTTATGGACTAGTGCAAGCATCTCGAAGTTGGAATATACGCTTTGAGGAGGTGATCAAAGCATATGGTTTTATACAGACTTTTGGAGAAGCCTGTATTTACAAGAAAGTGAGTGGGAGCTCTGTAGCATTTCTAATATTATATGTGGATGACATCTTGTTGATTGGGAATGATATAAAATTTCTGGATAGCATAAAAGGGTACTTGAATAAAAGTTTTTCAATGAAAGACCTCGGTGAAGCTGCTTATATATTGGGCATCAAGATCTATAGAGATAGATCAAGACGCTAAATTGGACTTTCACAAAGCAGATACCTTGACTAGATTTTGAAGTAGTTCAAAATGGAACAGTCAAACAAGGAGTTCTTTCCTGTATTACAAGGTGTAAAGTTGAGTAAGACTCAAAACCCAACCACGGCAGAAAATAGAAAGAGAATGAAAGTCATTCCCTATGCCTCAGCCATAGGTTCTATAAAGTATGCTATGTTGTGTACCAGACCTAATGTGTGACTTGCCACGTTTCTGGCAAGGGGGTACAATAGTGATCCAGGAGTGGATCATTGGACAGCGGTCAAAATTATCCTTAGTGGAATAAGGATATGTTTCTCGGTTATGGAGGTGACAAAGAGTTCGTCGTAAAGGGTTACGTCGATGCAAGCTTTGACACTGATCCGGATGACTCTGAGTCTCAATCTTGATACATGTTGAAAGTGGGAGCAATTATCTAGAGTAGCTCCATCCAGAGCATTGTAGACATAGAAATTTTCAAAATACATATGGATCTGAATGTGGCAGACCCGTTGACTAAACCTCTCTCACAAGCAAAACATGATCACACCTTAGTACTCTTTGAAGTGTTAAATCACATGGTGATGTGAACTAGATTATTGACTCTAGTAACCCCTTTGGGTGTTAGTCACATGGCGATGTGAACTATGGGTGTTATTTACATGGCGATGTGAACTATTGGTGTTAATCACATGGCGATGCGAACTAGATAATTGACTCTAGTGCAAGTGGGAGACTGAAGGGGTGGCCGAATTGGACTAGGGGAGGGGGCGGAGCCCCCCTTTCCTTCTCCCCCCTCTCTCTTTCCCTTTGCCCCCCTCTGGTAAAAGGAAAGGAGGGGGGGGGGGCCCGAATCCAACTAGGAGCCCAAGCAGGATTCCTCCTACTTGGGCACGCCTAGGGACGGCCTCCTCCCCCTCCCTCCTTTATATACGTGGGGGGGGGGGGCGCCTACAACACACATAAATTGTTCCAAGCCATGTGCGGCGCCCCCCTCAATAGTTACGCCTCCGGTCATATTCACATAGTGCTTAGGCGAAGCCCTGTGCTGATCACTTCACCATCATAGTCACGCCGTCATGCTGATGGAAATCTCTCTCGACACTTTGCTAGATCAAGAGTTTGAGGGACGTCATCGAGCTGAACGTGTGCAAAACTCGGAGGTGACGTACGTTCGATACTTGATCGGTCAGAATGAGAAGAAGTTCGACTACATCAACCGGGTTAACAAACGCTTCCGCTTTTGGTCTACGAGGGTATGTGGACACACTCTCCCCTTCTCGTTGCTATGCATCTCCTAGATAGATCTTGCGTGAGCGTAGGATTTTTTTTCAAATTGCATGCTACGTTTCCCAACAACGGGATCCAATGAGAATCACAAGCTAAGCCTCCTTTTGCTTCGTGTGCTCATTGCAGGGGTGGCAGGATTCATTTTTTTGCTTCGTGTGCCCATTGCAGGGCTCTCATGTGGCACCATAGGAAGGTGTGGCAACTTATCAGCAACCTCTTTGCCTTTTCTTTTGGCATGTACCTAGACAGCAACAGATGTTTTCTTGTTGGCCACACAAATGGACTGAGTTCTTGACCTACACATACACATTCATGGCAGCACATCATACATCACATATAGTAGCCCAGGTTAATAGTAGAACAATGCATAACATAACATAAAATTCAGAACAACCATAGGTTACCTTTTTCTACTCCGGGTCCAGATTTACTCCCTTTCCCTTTTTTCTTAGTTGTTTTCTCCAACATTTGGCTATAGTGAGAAGAATTCAATTAGAATACAAAACCAGCTTCCATCTATTCTACTACAAAATTCAGAACTAGTTCTTACATTTTTGATGCTCCAGTAATTGAGTTATCAGTTTTTCTCTTTTTCGTAGTTGTAGGTTCCAAGCTTTGGCTATGGTAAGAAGTTACTTAGAATTAAAACACAGATTTCATTTAATTATGAGCACGAGTGTAGAGTGGCTAACCTTGGCGGAAAGCACATAGAGGCTGCTGGAGCATCATCCTTGCAAGGCACAATTGATGCTTTGGTGGTCTTTGCCGTCTTCTTTGGTGGTCCTCTACATGAGCAACAAAAAAGTAGTTAACAAGTATGGTTGCTTGCAAAAAATAATGCAAGTGAAGCAAGTTACACAATTAAATTTATTACCTCACAGCTAAAATAGCAACAATGTCATCTGGGTTATCTTTCTTGCGTTTATGCCAATGATGCCCATAGTCCTTCAAATAGGGCATAAGTGTTGGTCGCTTTTTCTTTTCTTCTCATTGCAGCCTTTATACCTCTCAGTTTTATGCCTGCCCACTGTGGATTTTAGTAGTGGTGGAAACATGAAGAATGCATGGTCAGATTTAGGCCATTGGTTCTTGTCAACCATGGTAGGAATTAGTTGGTCATAGGCTTCTCTAAATTTGTCAATGGAGTAATACAAGTTCACATAATTTTGTATGTGTGCATGATAAGAGATGTGATAAATGCTAGACCATGTTTGCAAGGAAGGCCAGAAACTTGCCATTGTCTAACATCTCCTATCAAGCAAGATGACCACAAACCTAAAGCCGCTACCTCCCAATGATGTCACTTTAGCGACTTATTCTGAACTTTCTACCACCTCCAAGTTTAATTCTCTAGTCTTTGCATTCAAATTCTTAAGTATGTGGGGAAGAATCAACCCAACCAACTTCCATGCTACTTTCCTCCTTCGGTTCCACATGATCATAAACATCTGCCTAACCTTATCAAAGAAGTCTTCCAAGTTCAAGGACTTGTGGTGATTAATCCAATTATTGAAGCACTCGGCCAAGTTGTTTGTAACATAATCCACCTTGGAAATTGTTGAGAACTGACTCCTAGACCACAACCTAGTGTGCCACCTCCTAAGATATGCAGTTGTTGCTAGCTTTGCTATGTCCATTGCAACCCAATTTTTCTCAAATATATATGGGTTCCATGAGTAAGCAGCAGCCCAAAGGTGGTCATCAAACACCTTTACATGAAACTTCTTCTTGAAGTTGGACACCAAGTGAAACATGCATTTCCTTTGTTCAGCCTGTGGGAACACTTCTTTTACACCTATCATCACTGGTTACCCAGCATCAGTGCATATGGTTAAACCCCTTCGGGATCCTATGGCTTGTCTAACCATTTGCATGAACCAAATCTAATTCTCATTAATTTCAGAATCAAAAACACCCATACAAACTAGATACATCCAACTATGGCCATCAACGGCGGTAGCACTAGCCAGCTGCCCCTTGAACCTGCCTGTCAATAAGGTGCTATCTACTACCAAGTATGGCGTGCAGCCATTAAGGAACCCATCGATGCAAGGCTTCAAAGCGACAAAACATCTTTTAAATCTGATTTTATCTTTTATTGTGTAATGGTCAATGTCACTATGCTATCGGGGAAACAACTTTCAATTTGCGCCTTGAAACTATACAGATTATCAAAGCTTGTATCCCAATCACAATATAGTTCCTTCAAGGCTAGCAGCTTACCCTTATAGACTCTCTTAGAGTTGATGTTGATTCCATGATGCTCTTTAAGCCTCTTTCGCAATTCCTTTGGTCCTAGAGTTGCATCCTCAATTAACCAATCCTTCACGTGCTCACATATCCACCGCTTGTTTGCATTCTTCAACTTCTTTGTTCTTTTTGTACTAGAGCAATCATGACCACAAGGGTTCTTTCTCACCTACAAAAGATGAACATAGAAAATTAGTACTAGAGTAAAGATATTTTAACATTTTAAGCACACATGAGTAAAGTTAGAAAATTACCATTACTGTGCACTCATCTTCCATTGTAGAAGCATATGTCCTCCACGGACACTTATCTTCATCCCTTCTTGAACAATAAGCTCTAAACCTATGTGGTGCACTCTTTTTGGTGTCAAACTCAAATTCATGTTTGATTGCATGCTGAGAAAGCGCCTATTTAAACTCTGCCATATTGGTATATTTTCTTCCTTCGTTCATTGGAGGATCTAATTTATCATATTCAAAGTGTGGTGCATGAACTGCCTCGTGATATTCCTCATCTTCCTCTACTTCAACCTCTCACATGCTCTCATCCTTGCTCTTAGCCTTGCTGTGATGATCAGGAACATAGTCTTTGTCCTTTTCTTTATTGGAACAAGGAACCATGATAAGAGGTACAGGTTCATCCTCTAAATAAATATTTTCCTCATCAACACCAACATGCCCATTCTCAGGTACTGGGTTGCGAAGATAATCATCGTCATCTCGTTCTATGTTGTTAGGTTGGCTATGCGCATCACTATGCCACTTCTGATAGGCTCACATGGTTCTGATGGATCACATATGCAACAAACATGTGCACAACCTTTGTCTTAGAGTGTTTCTCAAACATAGACACCAACTCTTGTTCAGATGTTACTTCAGGGTAGATTTTAAGAAAATCATCATAGTACTGAACATGTGTAACTTCCAAATAATGAGGCGAGTACTGCTCTATGATTGATTCAACCTAGTCCTTATAATTTGTTATGTCGGAATCAATAACGTTATCAAAACAGAAGCATTTGATATCCTTTCTAGCCTTTTTTGGGTTGCCAAGCAATTTGATTTCAACACATAAGTTGAATTATCCATCTTGTAAAACCAAATAAACCTAATCATGAGTAATTTCTACTCCTAGGTCTTCCTTATACAGTAGCATGTGCAGACATAACCCATGTGCAGAAGATCAATTGTGTATGAACATATTTGCTTTATATTTTAAATAAAATAAGTGTCATGTGTAAACATATTATCCAACATCTGTGAACATACTTGTTTTATATGAACCCAATCTTTGTCCTTTCCGCATTGCAGATCTGGCAGCAAATATCCATCTCTAAATGAAACTCCTAAGTAATATGTTGCATTTTGACAAATCTAGAAGAGAGGTGCAACAAGTATGTGGCATTTGGGATCCATCTCTAAGTAATCTTCAAGGCCATCTCTAAGTAATCTGTCAAATTTAAAGAAGAGATGACTCACCCTTCTAGACAAGCCGATGTAGCCGCATCCTTCGATGATCCTTGGTCTCGCTCCTGTGTACGCCTTGACTGCGCCAGGCTGAGACCGCCGCACGGCTGGCCTCCCCACCATGGCCGCCTCAGTTGTCCTCCATTGGTTGGACGCCCTCCACCTCCTCAGCATGGCCGCCTTGCCCGTCCTCCACAGGTTGGCCGCCCTCCGCCTCCCCACCATGGCTGCCTCGCCCATCCTCAACAGGTTGGCCGCCCCCCGCCTCCCCACCATGGCCGCACGGACGACCTCCCACATAAATATGAGTTGATTAACTGATAATTAACATAGTATCTCACCGTTAAAGGTCCACCAAAATACTGTATTATAAATAAAAAGAAAATACACTCCATGTCTCCCCCGCTCGCCAAACTCAATATTCCCTCAATTCCAAAATATAAGGTGTATTACATTTTTGAAAAGTCAGTTTTCTTTAACTTTCACCAAGTTCAGAGCCAAAAATGTCGACATCCATACTAATAAATGCATAAAATAAGAAAATTCGTTTCATGATAAATCTAATGCTATTGATGTGATATTATGGATATTGATATATTTCTCTACAAATATGGTCAAACTTAAAGAGCTTTGACTTTTTCAAAAAACTAATACATCTTATATTTTGAAATAGAGGGATTACCTGTAGAAAAACGGAGGGATTAAAAAACTTATTAAAACCAGCAAAGCACGCCCAATCGTTTTAGTTTATGTAATACTGGAAAAGATGTGAAAATGATCCAGTTCTATTACAAAATCTCACTAGAATAAAAAAATCTCAAAATATTACATTAAGGTCTCTAGACCATCGAACGACCACTACCGCCGCCAGAACTAGTCGTCGACGTGCTATTGCGCCACTTCCCTATCGAAGATGGCTTGACCTTGTTGATGACAGCAGGGAAGCTTTCATGCACGTGCCACTAAGAACCAGAGACATGGAGCCACAGACATCGTCGTTGAACCCTTGAATAGATCTGAAGCAACTAACACGAAATCTCACCTTTGCGCAAGCACAACACGAGAAACTCTAACCACGCTTCCCAAAGCAGGTGGCATGAATCTACGCCAGAGATCCGCTGACTACATCCAGATGGACGAACTCAAGGTGGATCGAAGCCCGTAAGACAAACTCTAAGAAGAAGCGTCGACATCTGCCCGAGAGCCGCACCTATGAGGACTAGATGACCCTAGCCTAAACTACTAGCGGAGTGAACGCGTCCGGATTCCCCTCCCCGCCACTCGCCGCCGGAGCCACTGGAAGAGGGGTGGCAAATCCACAGGCTTGCCGGCGAAGTGTGGAGGGGAGAGTTTCCCCTAGCCACCGGGGGAGGGGGAGAAAACTCTTGGAGAAAAAGTTAATGAGCCGCGTATGACCGACAAGTGTTTAATTTAAGTATTATGTGGTATTAAAAGAGATAATTTAAGTCCCAACCTTTTTCTATCCATCCTTTCTACCATACCCAGATCTTAGCCATGCCTATCTCATCCTCAGCTTTTCAGCGACGAGTAAGGCAAAGAGGCCATCTCTCTATGTAGTCTACCCCTAGTTTGTGTTTCCCATCCTCGTCCTTGTCCTGGTTGGGGTGTGAAGTGGCGAAGGTGTCCCAAAGTTAGAACAATGTCTTTGCAGCTCTCTCCCCGCTCTGGCGGTGTGCTTAGTAGTTGCAAAGGGTGTGCGAAGGTGTATTACCTATGGATCTTCTTGAGTCCAGTCGGCATTGGTCTCTAACGTCTCGGTTTAAAGCTGGTCGGCGTTGGTCTCCAGTGGATCCGTTTGAAATTTCAGCTGGTGCTTGTGGTCCTTGGTGTGTTTGCGGGAATGGTCCTTTCAATATATGTTGTCTTCATCAGCGACGAATGTTATTCTCATGTGATGGCTCATTCGGCCCCTAGAACGACGACATTCCCATTGTCAATTGCAACAAGGTCTGTCTGACACCGATGGAGGAGGGCAATGTTGTTATGGAACGTAGTATTTCAAAAAAAATCCGACGATCACACAAGATCTATCTAGGAGAAGCATAGCAACGAGCGGGGAGAGTGTGTCCACGTACCCTCGTAGACCGAAAGCGGAAGTGTTTTATCAATGCGGTTGATGTAGTCGTATGTCTTCATGATCCGAGCGATCCTAGCACCGAACGTACAACACCTTCGTGTTCAGCACACGTTCAGCTCGATGACGTCCCTCGTACTCTTGATCCAGTTGAGGCCAAGGGAGAGTTTCATCAGCACGATGGCGTGGCGACGATGATGATGAAGTTACCGGCGCAGAGTTTCGCCTAAGCACTACGACGATATGACCGAGGTGTGTAACTGTGGAGGGGGCACCGCACACGGCTCAAAGATCAACTTGTGTGTTCTAGGGTGCCCCCCTCCCCACGTATATAAAGGAGGGAGGGAGGAGGAGGCCGGGCAAGGGTGGCGCGCCCAAGGGGGGAGTCCTACTCCAAGTAGGATTCGCTCCACCCCTTCCTATTCCCACAAGGAGAAGGGGGGAAGGAGGAGGAGAGAAGGAAAGGGGGCCCGCCCCCCAACCCTAGTCCAATTCGGTTTGGGCTAGGGGCGCGCGCCACTCCTTGGCCTGCCTCCTCTCTTCCACTACTAGGCCCATGAGGCCTAATAACTTCCTGGGGGGGGGGTTCCGGTAACCCCCGGTACTCCGAAACTTATCCGAAACGACCCGAACCATTCCGGTGTCCGAATGTAGCCATTCAATATATGAACCTTTATGTCTCGACCATTTCGAGACTCCTCGTCACGTCCGTGATCTCATCCGGGACTCCGAACAACCTTCGGTCATCAAATCACATAAACTCATAATACAAATCGTCATCGAACGTTAAGCGTGCGGACCCACCGGGTTCGAGAACTATGTAGACATGACCGAGACACATCTCCGATCAATAACCAATAGCGGAACCTGGATGCTCATATTGGTTCCTACATATTCTACAAAGATCTTTATCGGTCAAACCGCATAACAACATACGTTGTTCCCTTTGTCATCAATATGTTACGTGCCCGAGATTCGATCGTCGGTATCATCATACCTAGTTCAATGTCGTTACCGGCAAGTCTCTTTACTCGTTCCGTAATGCATCATCCCGCAACTAAGTCATTAGTTAGATTGCTTTCAAGGCTTATAGTGATGAGCATTACTGAGAGGGCCCAGAGATACCTCTCCGATACACGGAGTGACAAATCCTAATCTCGATCTATGCCAACTCAACAAACACCATCAGAGACACCTGTAGAGCAACTTTATAATCACCCAGTTACGTTGTGACATTTGATAGCACACTAAGTGTTCCTCCGGTATCCGGGAGTTGCATAATCTCATAGTCATAGGAACATGTATAAGTCATGAAGAAAGCAATAGCAATAAACTAAACGATCATAGTGCTAAGCTAACGGATGGGTCTTGTCCATCCCGTTTATCAAATGACAACACATGTCTATGGTCAGGAAACTTAACCATCTTCGATTAACGAGCTAGTCTAGTAGAGGCATACTAGCTAGGGACACTTTGTTTTGTCTATGTATTCACACATGTACTAAGTTTCTGGTTAATACAATTCTAGCATGAATAATAAACATTTATCATGATATAAGGAAATATAAATAACAACTTTATTATTGCCTCTAGGGCATATTTCCTTCAGTCTCCCACTAGCACTAGAGTCAATAATCTAGATTACATAGTAATGATTCTAACACCCATGGAGTCTTGGTGCTGATCATGTTTTGCTCGTGAGAGAGGCTTAGTCAACGGGTCTGCAACATTCAGATCCGTATGTATTTTGCAAATTTCTGTGTCTCCCTCCTTGACTTGATCGCGGATGGAATTGAAGCGTCTCTTGATGTGCTTGGTTCTCTTGTGAAATTTGGATTCCTTTGCCAAGGCAATTGCACCAGTATTGTCACAAAAGATTTTCATTGGACCCGATGCACTAGGTATGACACCTAGATCGGATATGAACTCCTTCATCCAGACTCCTTCATTTGTTGCTTCTGAAGCAGCTATGTACTCCGCTTCATACGTAGATCCCGCCATGACGCTTTGCTTAGAACTGCACCAACTGACAGCTCCACCGTTCAATATAAATACGTGTCCGGTTTGTGACTTAGAGTCATCCGGATCAGTGTCAAAGCTTACATCAACGTAACCATTTACGACGAGCTCTTTGTCACCTCCATAAACAAGAAACATATCCTTAGTCCTTTTCAGGTATTTCAGGATGTTCTTGACCGCTGTCCAGTGATCCACCCCTGGATTACTTTGGTACCTCCCTACTATACTTATAGCAAGGCACACGTCAGGTCTGGTACACAGCATTGCATACATGATAGAACCTATGGCTGAGGCATAGGGAATGACTTTCATTTTCTCTCTATCTTCTGCAATGGTTGGGCATTGAGTCTCACTCAACTTCACACCTTGTAACACAGGCAAGAACCCTTTCTTTGACTGATCCATTTTGAACTTATTCAAAATATCATCAAGATATGTGTGAGGGAGTCCTAGACTAAGGGGTCCTCGGGCGTCCGGCCTGTTGGACATGGGCCGGACTGATGGGCTGTGAAGATACAAGACCGAAGACTCTCACCCGTGTCTGGATGGGACTCTCCTAGGAGTGGAAGGCAATCTTGGCGTTCGGATACGAAGGTTCCTTTCTCTGTAACCGACTTTGTATAACCCTAGTCCCCTCCGATGTCTATATAAACTGGAGGGTTTAGTCCATAGGGACAATCATAATCATACAGGCTAGACTTCTAGGGTTTTAGCCATTACGATCTCATGGTAGATCAACTCTTGTAATACTCATATTCATCAAGATCAATCAAGCAGGAAGTAGGGTATTACCTCCATAGAGAGGGCCCGAACCTGGGTAAACATCGTGTCCCCTATCTCCTGTTACCATCGACCTTAGACGCACAGTTCGGGACCCCCTACCCGAGATCCGCCGGCGACATTGGTGCTTTCATTGAGACTTCCACTGTGACGTCGAAGACAGGATTGATGGCTCGCCTTGTTATCAAGGACAGTATCACCTCCGGAGGAGCCCTGGCCTCAGGCCAAACCCTCCGGCTGGGCGGCTTTACCATGACCGCCCGCTCGGCCGTTAAGCCGATGATGACTTCTCGGCTCATCGAAAATCGCCTCCGTCTTGACTCCGAATACTCTAAACAGATGGATCCAATGGAGTTGTTGTCTTTGAACGAACTCCTGGATCGCATCGCTGCCTTGGGGGTCACTATAGACTACGATCGGATTGGGCTTAAACCCAATCAGAGAGAAATCAAATCTCCACCGATCACCCATCAGATAGCGGTGGTGGAGGAGCAAAACGATGACTCTTCCTCTATATTAAGGACGCACCCTCGCGGGGCGCCCGACCCAATAGTAAAGAAATCTAAGCCCATTACTGGGTGCGGAACCATTCTGGAGGGATGGCTCGATAGGCTATGCAAAATACATACAACGCCGGATACCATACCAACCCATAGCCTTAGACCATGCTGGATACTCCGGCAAGTGGCCAAGAGCGGCGAGGATATCCTCACCAAAAATACCCCAGAACAACACCCTCGGAAAGATAACGACCTCAGTGTATGGACAGTCTTCGAGACCTTCACTTCAAACAACCGGCGCAAAAGGGCCTTCCGCGACCTCGCCGAAGTCTGCCAAGTCGCAGCAATAAACCCTTGGAACGACACGGCCATAACTTTCAATGCCAGTGACGAACCAAAATTCCAGACAGTCCGGGCACCAGCCGCCCTGGTCCTTAATCCAATTGTGGACGGTTTTCGGCTCACCAAAGTGCTCATGGACGGTGGCAGCGGACTAAACCTCATTTACGAGGACACACTCAACAAAATGGAAATAGACAGGAGCCGCATCGAGCAAAGCAACACGACCTTCCGGGGAATCATTCCCAGTCGGGAGGCGTGATGTGTGGGAAAAATCACACTCGACATGGTATTCGGCACGCCGGAGAATTATCGGTCCTAAGAGATGCCTGGGCCCAACGGTACCATCACTCTTGCCAGTGATCCGGACATAGCACTCCGCTTTGAAAACAAAACCGCATCCCTGGCCCTCGAGGCACTGTCTGAAGCCCTCGCGGCCGAAGAGTTAACTGCGCTGCACTCCACTGTGGATAGGGATGATGTAATCCTGGACAAGCGACCCAAATCCACCTCCTTTAAACTAGCAGATGAAATAGTCAAATTTCAAGTCCACCCGACGGACCCCAGGAAGACAGCATCCATCGGGGCACAACTCAACCCAATGGTTGACGCCGCACTACGAGAGTTCCTGCGCGAGATCTGGGACATATTCGCCTAGCACCCTTCTGATATGCCAGGAACCCCACGCAGGTTGGCCGAACACAGCCTCAACATACTGAAGGGATATAAACCTGTCAAACAAACACTGCGGCGCTTTTTTGAACCCAAACGACAAGCCATGGGGGAGGAACTAGCCAAGTTAATCGAGGCCGGATTCATCAGAGAAATAAAAGATCCGGACTGGCTAGCAAACCTGGTGATGGTGCCAAAGAAGGATAAATCCTGGCGCCTATGCGTCGATTTTAAAGACCTCAACAAGGCCTGCCCTAAGGATCCCTTCCCCCTCCCTCGCATCGATCAAATTATTGATGCTACCGCGGGACACAACTCACTGTGTTTCCTCGACGCATACTCCGGATATAATCAAATCAAAATTAATGAAGGAGTCCGACTAAGCCGCAACGGCATTCATTACCCAATATGGGCCATTTTGCTTCAACACTATGCCCTTCGGGCTCAAAAACACCGGGGCCACTTACCAACGAATGATTCAAACATGCCTGGAGAAACAAATTGGCTAGACAGTTGAAGCATATGTGGATGATGTCATCATCAAAACTAGGCACGTCGAGTCATTGATAGACGATCCGCGCCTCACATTCCACCACCTCCGTACATATGACATTAAGCTTAATCCGGAAAAGTGTGTTTTTGGCGTTCCCGCTGGAAAGCTGCTGGGCTTCCTCGCTTCCAATAGAGGAATTGAAGCAAACCCAGCCAAAATCTAAGCTTTCTCACAATTGGTTGTGCCAACAGACCATAAACACGTCCAAAAACTAGTCGCGTGTGTGGCAGCCTTAAGCCGCTTTATCTCCAGACTAGGAGAAAAAGCACTGCCACTCTATCGCCTTCTCTGATGCACCGGCCACTTCGAGTGGACGGATGCGGCAACGAC
The DNA here is from genome assembly GCF_018294505.1 of Triticum aestivum. NCBI lineage: Eukaryota > Viridiplantae > Streptophyta > Magnoliopsida > Poales > Poaceae > Triticum > Triticum aestivum. Next base: position 34,541,385 of record NC_057808.1, on the reverse strand, counting down.
CGGACTGGAAGAAATAAAGGCTCTTTTAGCGAGCAACCAATCCTGGCCACACTGAACGTCGGCGAACCCATGCTATTATACATATCGGCAACACACCAAGTGGTGAGCGCGGTGCTCGTCGTCGAACGAGAGGAGGACGGACACAAATTCCCGCTTCAAAAGCCGGTATACTATGTATCCACTGTCCTCACACCATGCAAATCCCGGTACCCTCATTACCAAAAGATACCATACGCGGTCTTCATGGCATCCCGGAAGCTGCGACACTACTTCCAAGAGTGCTCGATCACGGTGGCTTCCGAAGTACCACTGAATGACATAATAAACAACCGCGATGCCACATGACGGATTGCTAAGTGGGCCATTGAGATCCTTCCATTCGACATAACATACAACCCGCGCCGGGCCATTAAATCCCAAGTATTGGCTGACTTCATCGCCGAATGGACAGAGGCCGAACTCCCTAAAGAGTATGGCACATATTCCAACTAGGTCATGTACTTCGATGGCTCCAAAATTCTGGCGGGCTTAGGAGCGGGTGTTGTCTTAACATCCCCCACTGGAGACACAGTCCAGTACATACTCCAAATATTATACATAGACTCCAACAATGCAGCCGAATACAAGGCCTTACTGCATGGTCTTCGGATGGCCGTCTCCATGGGCATACAACGCCTGGAGGTGCGCGGGGATTCAAACCTCGCAATATCCCCAATAAATGGAGACTTCGACGCCAAAGATCCGAAGATGACGGCCTATCGTAACGCCGTTCTCAAAATGTCAGCTCGGTTCGAGGGGCTCGAGTTTCATCATGTGGCTCGAGAAAGTAATCAAGCGGTGGATGTCCTCGCCCGCATCGGCGCCAAACGCGACCCCGTCCCGCCTAACATATTTCTGGAAAGGCTCTTCAAGCCATCCGTGGTGTGGCAAGGGGAGAGCGGCAACACTACTCCAGACCCGATTATACCCCCAGATTCCGAACACAACACCGATATCATCGGGGGCTCAGCCACTGAAATAACACCATCGGCCCATCTCATCATGGCAGCCATTGCCCCATGGACCGAACCCTTCTTGGCCTACCTTAATAGGCGAGAGCTCCCTGCAGATCAGAATGAGGCTCGGTGAATTGTCCGGCGCTGGAAAGCCTACAAGGTTCACGACGGAGAGCTCTACAAGAAAAGCGCTACCGGAGTACTTCAAAGATGTATCTCCGAAGAAGTGGGACGGCAGCTCTTGGCTGAAATCCACGCCGGTCTCGGTGGTCACCACGCCGTGGCTCGGGCCCTTGTAAGTAAGGCCCTCCGTACAGGTTTCTACTGGCCGGCGGCCCGAGCAGATGCACAGGACCTTGTCCAACGCTGTGTCGGATGCCAGCTTTTCGCCAACCAAAGCCATATGCCGCACACCGCTCTACAAACAATCCCCATCACTTGGCCTTTTGCGGTCTGGGGGCTTGATATGGCCGGACCCCTTAAAGGATGAAGCCATAAGAAAAAATACCTGCTGGTCATGGTAGATAAGTTCACTAAGTGGATAGAGGCCAAACCAGTAAAAACAGCCGAATCCGGACCAGTGATAGACTTTATATCCGGTGTCGTACACCATTATGGTGTCTCGCATAGTATCATCACCGACAACGGCTCCAATTTCATAGCCGATGAAGTGAAATCCTGGTGTGCTAAATTGGGCATTAAGCTCGATTATGCCTCGGTCTACCACCCACAAACAAATAGTCAAGTCGAACGAGCTAATGGTCTTATTATGAGCGGCATTAAGCCTAGACTAGTGCGGTCTTTGAAAGAATCAGACAAGCACTGGGTTGAGGAGCTCGACTCCGTACTCTGGGGGCTGCGGACCACGCCCAATCGCACTACCGGATATACACCCTTTTTCATGGTGTACGACGCAGAGGCCGTGTTGCCCTGCAACATTATTCATGACTCACCTCGAGTGCACATGTATGAAGAGAGAGAGAGAGGTCGAGCTTGATCGGCAGGACAACTTAGATGCCCTGGAGGAGGAGCGCGACGTCGCAAAAGCCCGTTCCGCATTTTAGCAACAACAGGCTCGCAGATATCAAAGCAGAGAAGTGCGGGCCAAGACATATAATGTTGGCGAACTCGTTCTACGCTTGCCAGAGAAGAAAAGGGCAAACTCAAGCCCAAGTGGGAGGGTCCCTTCATCATTGACGAAGTTCTCACAGGAGGAGCATACCGCCTACTTGATGCATCAGACAATCGCCTGGAGCCGAACCCATGGAACGCGGCCAGAATCCAAAGATTCTACGCCTAGAGCCTAACTCTTTGTTCGTCTTCTTCTCCCTTTTGTTTCCATTGCTTTTTCCTCTCTTTTCGCTTTTTAGCTTTAAAGCTCTTGTGCGGTTAAACTACACACCTATGACGTACACATCCTTAAATGTACACGTTCATCAATACCTGGGGGCTTCTTTTACAGAAGCTTATTATTATTTCCCGAGTGTTAGGGTCGCCACATATGTGTCCTCTTCCGCATATGTACCTTTTCTTCGCCATTATATGCATCGTTATAACTTAAGTTTTGGCCAAGCTGGGTCGCCTCGCTCCTGTGCTTATGCCCTACGTTCCCGTTTGTTCGGCTAGGGCATAAAGGGATCACCTCTGCGATTGTTACTGCCGGGTCATCCGGATGTGTACCTCAGACTGGGTGAAGCCGAAAGCTAGCGTTCTTAAGGGAATATTCGGTCGGCGGACTAAAGATGTTTTCACACTCATTACACTATGAACCCCCAGATGTCACATATACTGCGATTTTCTCAATCATAGTTCTGGCATGCATAGTAATGCATGTCCACCCAGGGATAGGAACCCTTAACGGAACTATTCTCTCTGGAAGATGTTTCTTACAATTACAATGTAATATAACATAGCTAGTCGGATACAACTTGTCTGTTCAAGTAACTATGACCCCTAAGCCTAGTTTCCACGCATACCCTGGTCTATTCGGCCGCTTTGGTATACGGAAACACTCAGCACCTTCGGGTCCAGAGGTCGAAGCGAAAAGGTCTGCCATGACAATCGTTTTACAATCCGGCCAGAGACTATCAATTGAAGTACATAGTCACTTGGACTCAAAAACGTCTTCCTCTATGCCGTCTAACAGGCTGTATAGCTTACAATCCTATTGCAAATATTTGGCGGCTAGCCTTACTTGGTCATATACTAAACTAACTGGAATTTCTTTCCCATCTGACCCTTTAGGCCTGACCCAGGCCATATGATTCGAATCAAGCTTGGTGTACCGTGTCTTCACCATGGCCCAGGCCTCTCACGCACCTTCTTGGCAGGCTGATATCTTCCATAATTGAATACGCCGCCGTGCTCCTTTGAATATATCCATGAGCTCCGCCATACTTCCTGGAGGGGAGGCGGATGTGTTGGAAATATGCCCTAGAGGCAATAATAAATTGGTTATTATTATATTTCCTTATTCATGATAATCGTTTATTATCCATGCTAGAATTGTATTGATAGGAAACTCAGATACATGTGTGGATACATAGACAACACCATGTCCCTAGTAAGCCTCTAGGAGACTAGCTCGTTGATCAATAGATTGTTACGGTTTCCTGACCATGGACATTGGATGTCGTTGATAACGGGATCACATCATTAGGAGAATGATGTGATGGACAAGACCCAATCCTAAGCCTAGCACAAGATCGTGTAGTTCGTTTGCTAAGAGCTTTTCTAATGTCAAGTATCATTTCCTTAGACCATGAGATTGTGCAACTCCCGGATACCGTAGGAATGCTTTGGGTGTACCAAACGTCACAACATAACTGGGTGGCTATAAAGGTGCACTACAGGTATCTCCGAAAGTGTCTGTTGGGTTGGCACGAATCGAGACTGGGATTTGTCACTCCGTGTAAACGGAGAGGTATCTCTGGGCCCACTCGGTAGGACATCATCATAATGTGCACAATGTGACCAAGGAGTTGATCACGGGATGATGTGTTACGAAACGAGTAAAGAGACTTGCCGGTAACGAGATTGAACAAGGTATCGGGATACCGACGATCGAATCTCGGGCAAGTAACATACCGATAGACAAAGGGAATTGTATACGGGATTGATTGAATCCTCGACATCGTGGTTCATCCGATGAGATCATCGAGGAGCATGTGGGAGCCAACATGGGTATTCAGATCCCGCTGTTGGTTATTGACCGGAGAGTCGTCTCGGTCATGTCTGCGTGTCTCCCGAACCCATAGGGTCTACACACTTAAGGTTCGGTGACGCTAGGGTTGTAGAGATATTAGTATGCGGTAACCCAAAAGTTGTTCGGAGTCCCGGATGAGATCCCGGACGTCACGAGGAGTTCCGGAATGGTCCCGAGGTAAAGATTTATATATGGGAAGTCTTATTTTGGTCGCCGGAAAAGTTTCGCACTTTATCGGTATTGTACCGGGAGTGCCGAAAGGGGTCCGGGGGTCCACCAGCCCCGGGGGGCCACATGGGCTGTGGGGGGTGCGCCTTGGCCTATATGGGCCAAGGGAACCAGCCCCAAGAGGCCCATGCGCCAAGAGATAAGATAAACGGAGAGTCCTAAAGGGGGAAGGCACCTCCGAGGTGCCTTGGGGAGGAAGGACTCCTCCCTGGCCGCACCCTTCCTTGAAGGAAGGGCCAAGGCTGAGCCCCCCTCTCCCTTGGCCCTATATATAGTGGGGGGGAGGGAGGGCAGCAGCAATCCAAGCCCTGGCGCCTCCCTCTCCCTCCCATGACACATCTCCCTCCTCCCGCAGCGCTTGGCGAAGCCCTGTTGGAATCCCGCTACTTCCACCACCACGCCGTCGTGCTGCTGGATCTCCATTAACCTCTCCTTCCCCCTTGCTGGATCAAGAAGGAGGAGACGTCGCTGCTCCGTATGTGTGTTGAACGTGGAGGTGCCGTCCGTTCGGCGCTAGGATCATCGGTGATTTGGATCACGACGAGTACGACTCCATCAACCCCGTTCTCTTGAACGCTTCCGCTCACGATCTACAAGGGTATGTAGATGCACTCCCCTTCCCCTCGTTGCTAGATTACTCCATAGATTGATCTTGGTGATGCGTAGAAAATTTTGAATTTCTGCTACGTTCCCCAACAGTGGCATCATGAGCTAGGTCTATGCGTAGTTTCTATGCACGAGTAGAACACAAAGTAGTTGTGGGCGTTGATGTTGCCAATTCTTCTTGCCGCTACTAGTCTTATCTTGTTTCCGCGGCATTGTGGGATGAAGCGGCCCGGACCGACCTTACACGTACGCTTACGTGAGACAGGTTCCACCGACTGACATGCACTAGTTGCATAAGGTGGCTAGCGGGTGTCTGTCTCTCCCACTTTAGTCAGAACGGATTCGATGAAAAGGGTCCTTATGAATGGTAAATAGAAATTGGCATATCACGTTGTGGTTTTACGTAGGTAAGAAACGTTCTTGCTAGAAACCTATACAAGCCACGTAAAAACTTGCAACAACAATTAGAGGACGTCTAACTTGTTTTTGCAGCATGTGCTATGTGATGTGATATGGCCAGAAGATATGATGAATGATATATGTGATGTATGAGATTGATCATATTCTTGTAATAGGGATCACGACTTGCATGTCGATGAGTATGACAACCGGCAGGTGCCATAGGAGTTGTCTTTATTTTTGCATGACCTGCGTGTCATTGAATAACGCCATGTAAATTACTTTACTTTATTGCTAAGCGCGTTAGCCATAGAAGTAGAAGTAATCGTTGGCGTGACAACTTCATGAAGACACAATGATGGAGATCATGGTGTCATGCCGGTGACAAAGATGATCATGGTGCCCCGAAGATGGAGATCAAAGGAGCAAAATGATATTGGCCATATCATGTCACTATTTGATTGCATGTGATGTTTATCATGTTTTGCATCTTATTTGCTTAGAACGACGGTAGTAAGTAAGATGATCCCTCACTAAAATTTCAAGAAAGTGTTTCCCCTAACTGTGCACCGTTGCGAAGGTTCGTTGTTTCGAAGCACCACGTGATGATCGGGTGTGATAGATTCTAACGTTCGAATACAACGGGTGTTGACGAGCCTAGCATGTACAAACATGGCCTCGGAACACATGCGAAACACTTAGGTTGACTTGACGAGCCTAGCATGTACAGACATGGCCTCGGAACACAAGAGACCGAAAGGTCGAACATGAGTCGTATAGTAGATACGATCAACATGGAGATGTTCACCGATGATGACTAGTCCGTCTCACATGATGATCGGGCACGGCCTAGTTTGACTCGGATCATGTATCACTTAGATGACTAGAGGGATGTCTATCTGAGTGGGAGTTCAATAATCAGATGAACTTCATTATCATGAACATAGTCAAAAGGTCTTTGCAAATTATGTCATAGCTTGCGCTTTAGTTCTACTGTTTAAGATATGTTCCTAGAGAAAATTTAGTTGAAAGTTGATAGTAGCAATTATGCGGACTGGGTCCGTAAACTGAGGATTGTCCTCATAGCTGCACAGAAGGCTTATGTCCTTAATGCACTGCTCGGTGTGCTGAACCTCAGCGTCGTCTGTAGATGTTGCGGAACATCTGACATACACGTTTTGATAACTACGTGATAGTTCAGTGCGTAATGCTAACGGTTTAGAATTGTGGCACCAAGGACGTTTTTGAAACGTCGCAGAACATATGAGATGTTCCGAAGACTGAAATCGGGATTTCAGACTAGTGCCCACGTCAAGAGATATGAGACCTCTGACAAGTTTCTTAAGCCTGCAAACTAAGGGAGAAAAGCTCAATCGTTGAGCATGTGCTCAGATGGTCAGAGTGCTACAATCACTTGAATCGAGTGGGAGTTAATCTTCCAGATGAGATAGTGATGGTTCTCCATAGTCACTGCCACCAAGCTATTAGAGCTTCGTGATGAACTATAACATATCAAGGATGGACATGATGATCCTTGAGCAACTCGCGATGTTTGACACCGCGAAAGTAGAAATCAAGAAGGAGCATCAATTGTTGATGGTTGGTAAAACCACTAGTTTCTAGAAGGGCAAGGGCAAAAGGGATACTTCATGAAACAACAAATCGTTTGCTGCTCTAGTGAAGAATCCCAAGGTTGAACCCAAACCCGAGACTAAGTGCTTCTGTAATGAGAGGAACGGTCATTGAAGCAGTACTACCCTAGATACTTGGTAGGTGAGAAGGCAGGCAAGGTCGACAGAAGTATATTGGATATACATTATATGAATGTGTACTTTACTAGTACTCCTAGCAGCACCAGGGTATTAGATACCGGTTCGGTTGCTAAGTGTTAGTAACTCGAAATAAAAGCTGCGGAATAAACGGAGACTAGCTAAAGGTGAGATGACGATATGTGTTGGAAGTGTTTCCAAGGTTGATGTGATCAAGCATCGCATGCTCCCTCTACCATCGAGATTTGGTGTTTGCATTGAGCATGATTGGATTATGTTTATCGCAATACGGTTATTCATTTAAGGAGAATAATGGTTACTCTGTTTATTTGAATAATACCTTCAATGGTCTTGCACCTAAAATGAATCTCGATCGCAGTGATACACATGTTTGTACCAAAAGATATAAAATAGTAATGATAGTTCCACATACTTGTGGCACTTCCATTTGAGTCATATTGGTATAAGAACGCATGAAGAAGCTCCATGTAGATGGATCTTTGGACTTAGTCGTTTTTGAAAAGATTGAGACATGCGAACCATGTCTATTGGTATATATGCATAAAGAATCTCCATGCAGATGGATCGTTTGGACTCACTTGATTTTGAATCACTTGAGACATGCAAATCATACCACATGGGCAAGATGACTGAAAGGCCTCGTTTTTCAGTAAGATGGAACAAGAGGGCAATTTATTGGAAGTAATACATTTTGATGTATGCAGTCCAATGAGTGCTGAGGCATGCAGTGGATATCGTTATGTTCTTACTTCACAGATGATTTGAGTAAATGTTGAGTGTATTTACTTGATAAAACACAAGTCTGAATTATTGAAAGGTTCAAGTAATTTCAGAGTGAAGTTGAAGAACGTCGTGACAAGAGGATAAAATGTCTGTGATATGATCATAGAGATGAGTATCTGAGTTACGAGTTTGGCACACAATTAAGACATTGTGGAAAGTGTTTCACGATTAATACCGCCTGGAACACCATAGTGTGATGGTGTGTCCGAACATCATAACTGCACCCTATTGGATATGGTGCATACCATGATGTCTCTTATCGAATTACCACTATCGTTTATGGGTTAGGCATTAGAGACAACCGCATTCACTTTAAAAGGGGCACCACGCAATTCCGTTGAGACGACACCGTTTAGAGAAACCTAAGTTGTCGTTTCTTAAAAGTTTGGGGCTGCGATGCTTATGTGAAAAAGTTTCAGGCTGATAAGCTCGAACCCAAAGCGGATAAATGCGTCTTCATAGAATACCCAAAACAGTTGGGTATACCTCCTATTTCAGATCTGGAAGCAAAAGTAATTGCTTCTAGAAACATGTCCTTTCTCGAGGAAAAGTTTCTCTCGAAAGAATTGTGTGGGAGGATGGTAGAGACTTGATGAGGTTATTGAACCGTCACTTCAACTAGTGTGTAGCAGGGCACAGGAAGTTGTTCCTGTGGCACCTACACCAATTGAAGTGGAAGCTTATGATAGTGATCATAAAACTTCAGATCAAGTCACTACCAAACCTCGTAGGACGATGAGGATGCGTGCTACTTCAGAGTAGTACGTGATCCTGTCTGAGATATCATGTTGTTGGACAATACTGAACCTACGAGCTATGGAGAAGCGATGGTGGGCCCATATTCGGACAAATGGTTAGAAGCCATGAAATCCGAGATAAATGGATCTTTGAGAAGAAGACGGACGTGGACGGTAATGTTACCGTCTATGAAGCTCGACTTGTGGCAAAGAGTATTTCCACAAGTTCAAGGAGTTGACTACGATGAGATTTTCTCATCCGTAGCGATGCTTAAGTCCGTCGGAATCATGTTAGCATTAGCTGCATTTATGAAATCTGGCAGATGGATGTCAAAACAAGTTTCCTTACCAGTTTTCGTAAGGAAAGGTTGTATGTGATACAATCAGAAAGGTTTTGTCGATCCTAAGGATGCTAAAAGGTATGCTAGCTCCAGCGATCCTTCCATGGACTAGAGCAAGCATCTCGGAGTCAGAATATATGCTTTATTGGAGTGATCAAAGTTTTTGGGTTTACACAAAGTTTGTTAGAAACTTGTATTTACAATAAAGTGAGTGGGAGCGCTGCAACATTTCTGATAAGTATATGTGAATGACATATTGTTGATCCGAAATGATGTAAAATTTCTGGAAATCATAAAGGGTTGTTTGAAAGGAGTTTTTCAAAGGAAGACCTGGATAAAAGCTGCTTACATATTGGGCATCAAGATCTATAGAGATAGATCAAGACGCCCGATGATACTTTCAAAGAACGCACACCTTGACATGTTTTTGAAAGAGTTCAAAATAGATCAGCAAAGAAGGAGTTCTTGGCTGTGTTACAAGGTGTGAGTATTGAGTAAGACTCAAGACCTGACCACAGCAGAAGAGAGAGAAAGGACGAAGGTCATCCCCTATGCTTCAGACATAGGCTCTACAGTATGCTATGCTGTGTACCGCACATGGAGTGTGCCTTGCCATGAGTTGGTCAAGGGGTACAATAGTGATCCGGGAATGGATCACATGACAGCGGTCGAACTTATCCTTAGTACCTAGTGGACTAAGGAATTTTCTCGATTATGGAGGTGAAAGAGAGTTCGTCGTAAAGGGTTACGTCGATGCGAACTTTGACACTAATCTGGATGACTCTGAGTAGTAAACCGGATTCGTATAGTAGAGCAATTATTTGAAATGGCTCCAAATAGCGCGTGGTAGCATCCACAAGATGGCATAGATATTCGTAAAGCACACACTGATCTGAAAGGTTCAGACCCGTTGACTAATAACCTCTCTCACAAGCATAACATGATCAAACCAGAACTCATTGAGTGTTAATCACATAGTGATGTGAACTAGATTGGTGACTCTAGTAAACTCTTTGGATGTTGGTCACATGGTGATGTGACCTATGAGTGTTAATCACATGGTGATGTGGACTAGATTATTGACTCTAGTGCAAGTGGGAGACTGTTGGAAATATGCCCTAGAGGCAATAATAAATTGGTTATTATTATATTTCCTTGTTCATGATAATCGTTTATTATCCATGCTAGAATTGTATTGATAGGAAACTCAGATACATGTGTGGATACATAGACAACACCATGTCCCTAGTAAGCCTCTAGGAGACTAGCTCGTTGATCAATAGATGGTTACGGTTTCCTGACCATGGACATTGGATGTCGTTGATAACGGGATCACATCATTAGGAGAATGATGTGATGGACAAGACCCAATCCTAAGCCTAGCACAAGATCGTGTAGTTCGTTTGCTAAGAGCTTTTCTAATGTCAAGTATCATTTCCTTAGACCATGAGATTGTGCAACTCCCAGATACCGTAGGAATGCTTTGGGTGTACCAAACATCACAACGTAACTGGGTGGCTATAAAGGTGCACTACAGGTATCTCCGAAAGTGTCTGTTGGGTTGGCACGAATCGAGACTGGGATTTGTCACTCCGTGTAAACGGAGAGGTATCTCTGGGCCCACTCGGTAGGACATCATCATAATGTGCACAATGTGACCAAGGAGTTGATCACGGGATGATGTGTTACGGAACGAGTAAAGAGACTTGCCGGTAACGAGATTGAACAAGGTATCGGGATACCGACGATCGAATCTCGGGCAAGTAACATACCGATAGACAAAGGGAATTGTATACGGGATTGATTGAATCCTCGACATCGTGGTTCATCCGATGAGATCATCGAGGAGCATGTGGGAGCCAACATGGGTATCCAGATCCCGCTGTTGGTTATTGACCGGAGAGTCGTCTCGGTCATGTCTACGTGTCTCCCGAACCCGTAGGGTCTACACACTTAAGGTTCGGTGACGCTAGGGTTGTAGAGATATTAGTATGCGGTAACCCGAAAGTTGTTCGGAGTCCCGGATGAGATCCCAGACGTCACGAGGAGTTCCGGAATGGTCCGGAGGTAAAGATTTATATATGGGAAGTCTTATTTTGGTCGCCGGAAAAGTTTCGCACTTTATCGGTATTGTACCGGGTGTGCCGAAAGGGGTCCGGGGGTCCACCAGCCCCCGGGGGGGGGGGCACATGGGCTGTGGAGGGTGCGCCTTGGCCTATATGGGCCAAGGGAACCAGCCCCAAGAGGCCCATGCGCCAAGAGATAAGATAAACGGAGAGTCCTAAAGGGGGAAGGCACCTCCGAGGTGCCTTGGGGAGGAAGGACTCCTCCCTGGCCGCACCCTTCCTTGGAGGAAGGGCCAAGGCTGCGCCCCCCCTCTCCCTTGGCCCTATATATAGTGGGGGGAGGGAGGGCAGCAGAAATCCAAGCCCTGGCGCCTCCCTCTCCCTCCCATGACACATCTCCCTCCTCCCGCAGCGCTTGGCGAAGCCCTGTTGGAATCCCGCTACTTCCACCACCACGCCGTCGTGCTGCTGGATCTCCATTAACCTCTCCTTCCCCCTTGCTGGATCAAGAAGGAGGAGACGTCGCTGCTCCGTATGTGTGTTGAACGCGGTGGTGCCGTCCGTTCGGCGCTAGGATCATCGGTGATTTGGATCACGACGAGTACGACTCCATCAACCCTGTTCTCTTGAACGCTTGCGCTCGCGATCTACATGGGTATGTAGATGCACTCCCCTTCCCCTCGTTGCTAGATTACTCCATAGATTGATCTTGGTGATGCGTAGAAAATTTTGAATTTCTGCTACGTTCCCCAACAGGATGGCCATGAAGCCTTGGCAACACTTCGCATTGCTTGCTGAACTCGCTCGTGCATCTGGGACAGCTCTTGTAGCAGGTCGCTTTGAGATCCGGACATTTCCTCTTCAGGACGGTCAGTCAGCATACCTGCAGACATAAATCTGTTAGTTCATGTCCTCGCCGAATTATAGGGAGGCAAGTTTGAAAAGCATACTGAATATGCCGCCTCGTATTCTCTTATTCTCCTTCACGGAGTCGGCCAGTTGGGCTCGCACATCTTTTAGTTCTTCGCCCAGCAGGGTGTTGGAATCCTGCAGCTTATTTTTCTCATCGCTGACCCGTGTCAGCACACGATCGCCCGCGGCCCTTTGCCTTTTGGCCTCTTGTTCACCCGCTTGCGCGACTTTCAGGTCCTCCTTCAGTTGATCTGACGATCCTGCCATGGGGAATGCAAACCGTATTAATATTCCTGGTATATAATTATGTTTTCTCGATAGAGGGGAACATTACCAGGCGAGGCCTTTTTGAATTTCTCCAGTTCGGCGGTAGCAGCAGCTAGCTGGGTCCGACACTTTTCCAGCTCTTGAGACAACAGGTCGTTCTTCTCTGTGAGCACCTCGTTATGCAATGATCCTTAAATCAGTTGTATCCACTGCTTCAAGTCTCGGGGGCTACTGGTATATAATTATCAGATCTGTACAAATGTGTACGTGTACTTACCCGCATATCTTTCAAATGCTGGTTTGTGGCTCTGGTAAGCCCGTCTCGAGCAGCTCGGATGTATGCATCAGCCGAGCGGAAGGCATTGAATGCCTCCTTTGTAAAGCTGGGGTCGCGAAGAGCGGCCCGCCGGCGCCGATGATTCATAGCGCTCTCCACTTTGGAGTTTGTGACGGATACATCATCCGACTCCTCTGCCGAAGGACAATCCGGCGTCACTCCCGTATTAGCCCTTGCCTTTAAAGTAGGGTCGGGAACCTGACTTGTGGAGGCGCGGCCGGCAAGATCCCCGGACATAGTCCGGCGAATGCATTTCCTGATAAGACACAGCGGATAATGTCACAGTTTGATGTGACTTCCAGGGGGCATGATCAAAAACCATACCTCTTTGTTGGAGGTTCTGCCGTATTGTCGTCCGCTTTCCTCTTCGAACATTTGCTTGGCGCGGGCGCCGCTCTCCTAGGAGATGCCTCTGGTGCACGTTGAGACGTCAGGCGCCTCCCCTTTGGAGCATGAAATAGTGCGGTGGGTGAGGCATATTGAGAAAGCTCTTTCGGAGAAGGTGTCTCTTGATTACTTACATGGGAGGCAGGATGGAGGCCCGGATAATCGGCGATGATGGCCACTTCCGTGCCGTCATAGCTCGTCTGGTAGAATACTCCATCCTCAAGCTCCACAAATATGTCTGGATCCTCTTCGAATCCGGGGTCAAGGTCCCGGTTGTGATCCTCTGGCTGTGGGGCGGGGCTATGGATCCCTTTGGTAACCTTCCGCCATTCATATTACAAATGGATGGGTTAATGTCCATTGAAAATGACTCAGGGAGAGGATTGAGTAAAGTGGTGGGATTAGAACTCACCCAGCTAGGAGGATTGTACATGGAAAATCCATCTCGACGTTTAATACGAGTGAACTCCTCTTTCTCACCTTTGTATAGCTCGGCCAATATTTTGTCCAAAGCGGCGGGGGTGTCCGGACCCTTCCGACCGCAGCGGGAGGCGTCATCTTCCCCATTATAGTGCCACATGGGAAGCCCTCTGTATTGGAGTGGCTGAACCCCCCGCACTATGGAAGTCGCCATTACCTCGACTATTGATAATCCGGACTGGGCGAGCGCCTTTATCTTGCCCATCAATTGGCGGACCTCCGCGCTATCTTCCTCCTCGAGGCTCCGAGGACGGCAACTATGGCATTTCTTCAACGGAGCGCTTGAAAATTCGGGAAGACCCCTTCGGACTGGGTCAGGAAGGGCGACGTCCTCAATATAGAACCACTCGGAAGGCCACTCTTCGGATGCGTTCTTTGGTGTGCCGGACAGGTATCCAGTCCCAGCAACGTGCCATACCTCGGCTCCACCCGCTTTGAATATTGATCCCTCTTGGTTATGAGGGACGAGGTAGAATAGTTTCCTCCATAATTCAAAATGGGCCTCGCAGCCCAGGAACAGCTCACAAAGAGCAACGTAACCCACAATGTGCAGGATGGAGGCAGGAGTGAAATTGTGCAGTTGGAGGCCATAGTACTCCAGAAGTCCTTGGAGGAACGGATGGATTGGAAATCCGACGCCTCTTAGCAAGTAGGGGACGAAGCACACTCGTTCCCCCCGGGATGGATTGGGGAAATTCTCAGCCTAAGCCCCACCATTGAAGGAAGTCAATCCTGCTCGAACAGGGACTAGATCCGTGGGGGGAAGGAATCCCTGTGTTTGCAGCTTTGCCAGCTGACCATGGGATACAGAACATCTCTCCCAATCGCCTTTTTTGGAGCCGTGGGGACGGGAGGAAGAACTGGGAGCGCTAGCCATGTTGGAATGGTTCCTCCTAGCAAGCTCTGAGGATTTTCCGCGTGGTGTGGGACGGATCTGAGATCCAATCTCTTTAAATAGACACTTTTCTTACATGGCCAGGGTGTTATGTGCAAAAAATACCCTAACCTCTCGCATTCGCTCGACACGTGGAAGCTAAAGCTGTGGATGCACAGAAGCCGATGGGTACGACATTAGATGGAAGGCCGAATACAACTCTTTGAAGTCGTCGGAGGAGGAACCCGCCTTGCAATGCCGAAGACAATCTGCGCGCCGGACACATCGTCATTGAAAGCCTGGTTCGGGGGCTACTGAGGGAGTCCTGGACTAAGGGGTCCTCAAGCGTCCGGCCTGTTGGACATGGGCCGGACTGATGGGCTGTGAAGATACAAAACCGAAGACTCTCACTGTGTTCGGATGGGACTCTCCTTGGCGTGGAAGGCAAGCTTGGCGTTCGGATATGAAGATTCCTTTCTCTGTAACCGAGTTTGTATAACCCTAGTCCCCTTCGGTGTCTATATAAACCGGAGAGTTTAGTCCATAGGGACAATCATAATCATACAGGCTAGACTTCTAGGGTTTTAGCCATTACGATCTCGTGGTAGATCAACTCTTGTAATACTCATATTCATCAAGATCAATCAAGCAGGAAGTAGGGTATTACCTCCATAGAGAGGGCCTGAACCTGGGTAAACATCGTGTCCCCTGTCTCCTGTTACCATCGACCTTAGACGCACAGTTCAGGACCCCCTACCCGAGATCCGCCGGTTTTGACACCAACAATGTGCTTTGTGAAAGTCCAATTAAGCATCTTGATCTATCTCTATAGATCTTGATGCCCAATATGTAAGCAGCTTCACCGAGGTCTTTCATAGAAAAGATCTTATTCAAGTATCCTTTTATGCTATCCAGAAATTCTATATCATTTCCAATCAACAATATGTCATCCACATATAATATTAGAAATGCTACAGAGCTCGCACTCACTTTCTTGTAAATACAGGCTTCTCCAAAAGTCTGTATAAAACCATATGCTTTGATCACACTGTCAAAACGTTTATTCCAACTCCGAGAGGCTTGCACCAGCCCATAAATGGATCGCTGGAGCTTGCATACTTTGTTAGCATCCTTTGGATCGATAAAACCTTATGGTTGCATCATATATAACTCTTCTTCCAGAAATCCATTCAGGAATGCAGTTTTGACATCCATTTGCCAAATTTCATAATCATAAAATGCGGCAATTACTAACATGATTTGGATAGACTTAAGCATCGCTACGGGTGAGAAAGTCTCATCATAGTCAACTCCTTGAACTTGTCGAAAACCTTTTGCAACAAGTCGAGCTTTGTAGACAGTAACATTACCACCAGCGTCAGTCTTCTTCTTGAAGATCCATTTATTCTTTATGGCTTGCCGATCATCGGGCAAGTTAACCAAAGTCCATACTTTGTTCTCATACATGGATCCCATCTCAGATTTCATGGCCTCAAGCCATTTTGCGGAATCTGGGCTCATCATCGCTTCCTCATAGTTCGTAGGTTTGTCATGGTCTAGTAACATGATGTCCAGAACAGGATTACCCTACCACCTGGTGCAGATCTTACTCTGGTTGACCTACGAGGTTCGGTAGTAACTTGATGAAAAGTATCATGATCATCATCATTAGCTTCCTCACTAATTGGTGTAGGAATCACTGGAACTGATTTGTGTGATGAACTACTTTCCAAATAAGGGAGCAGGTACAATTACCTCATCAAGTTCTACTTTCCTCCCACTTACTTCTTTCGAGAGAAACTCCTTCTCTAGAAAGGATCCATTCTTAGCAACGAATATCTTGCCTTCAGATCTGTGATAGAAGGTGTACCCAACAGTCTCCTTTGGGTATCCTATGAAGACACATTTTTCCGATTTGGGTTCGAGCTTATCAGGTTGAAGCTTTTCACATAAGCATCGCAGCCCCAAACATTAAGAAACGACAACTTGGGTTTCTTGCCAAACCACAGTTCATATGGTGTCGTCTCAACGGACTTAGATGGTGACCTATTTAACGTGAATGCAGCCGTCTCTAAAGCACAACCCCAAAACGATAGCGGTAAATCAGTAAGAGACATCATAGATCGCACCATATCACCGGACACACCATTACACTGTGGTGTTTCGGGTGGCATGAGTTGCGAAACTATTCCACATTGTTTCAAATGAAGACTGAAGTCGTAACTCAAATATTCTCCTCCACGATTAGATCGTAGAAACTTTATTTTCTTGTTATGATGATTTTCCACTTCACTCTGAAATTCTTTGAACTTTTCAAATGTTTCAGACTTATGTTTCATCAAGTAGATATACCTATATCTGCTCAAATCATCTGTGAAGGTCAGAAAATAACGATACCCGTTGTCGTGGAATTGTCACGGCAGATGTCCTAGCAGAAGGACTTAGTCGTGGAGCCATCGCAACTAGGTTAGCTTAAAGGGGTTAAACAGGACAAAGGACACAGCGGGTTTATACTGGTTCAGCCCCTTGCGGTGAAGGTAAAGGCCTAATCCAGTTTGAGGTGGTATTGCTTAGGTTTCGATTGCCAGGAAGCGAATACGCTTGACCTAGTTCTCGATCTCTTCTTTTCTTTCCCTAAACCGCCGCCGGGACACCCCTTTATATACATAGGCTGATGCCCGGCGGCCTACAGAGTCCTAGCCGGCTCATACACAACGTGTCCGGCTCGGTGATAGAACATATACTTTCCTTAATGTACAAGTTAACATATGGCGGTTTACACCTGTGGGTCTCAAGTTGCCTTTGGGTCTTGGGCCTTCAACAAAGCCTGCTTCGTGAACCACCATCTTCAACATCTTCATGGGCCTTGTCATTATGAACCGCCAGTGTAAGTGCATCTAGTGCCACCAGGTTATACCCAATAGTTATATCCCCGACATTAGGCCCCAGGTTGATGTGAATTTGTTCATATCAATCTTCAACACTTAGAAAAAATCCTTTCCTCATTTACTCTTGCGAGATCTTGTAACCCGCCATGACGTCATCCCCTAGGCTTGTGGTAACCCGCCGTGACGTCACTTGTCATTAATATTACGCGAGGCCCAAATCTTAATATATCTTCTCTTTTAATGAGCCTCCGAAAATCGAGGTGTCTGCACTGTCACATATCCATTTTTGGCCTCCTCGATTCCCACACATGCCACTTATCCTTTTAGCTTTATAAATAGGGCCAAGGGTCCCTTTCACTTTCCCCCCTTGCCTTCTCGTCTCCATCTTCTTCCTCACGACGCCTCTGCGCCCGAGCTCCACCGCCGCCGTCGTCCTTCACCACTGCATTGACCACGGCCGCTGCATCAATCTGAACTGACCAGAATCCATTCGCGCACCTCAACAACTCTGGTGAGTTTTCCCCTTTCCTTTCACCGTAGATCCCATTAGGGTTTCCGCAAGTTCATCACAGTTCATCTCCGCCCTTCCTCATTCTTCACTGCATTTTGGGATTTCAATCCAAAATTTATACTCCTCCTGCGCGGCGATAGTTGTAATACTAATTTTGATATTAAAACATCTCCTCTGCATGAGAAAACCAATCTGGACACATGAACTGCTCAACTGCTGCAACTTAGGTATAGATATTTTCCTTTTTTTTGAAGTGCCGCAGATGCAAAATCATAGCATCAATCTGTGAAATCTGTTTTTCCAAGACTTAGCAATTTTTCCTCAGATCTGCAAGTCAACAATTGTGTAGGTGGCTTAGCTCATAAACCGTAACCAACCAGATACCATTAGTCCCCTCTTAAGCCGCCAATAGCTCAGCTGCATAACTTGAACGCTATCCGCCGGTTTAACACCTTTGCATGCATGCTTCATTATTATTTGCCTTTGAACCAACAACCGGCTTAACCATATAATCTTGAAGCGGCATAATCTTCCTTTCAGATCATCGAAAAATGGCTAAGTCATACACTGCCTGCAATTGGGTCCAATCCCAGGTCACTGAAGAAGACCGTGAACAACTTTGTTGCGACTGGCACCTTAGCCAAGAAGGAAGTCATCCACTGGAGGGTACCTAGTGAAGAAAACCCACCTGAGCCTAAGGACGGAGAAGTGGTTGTTTTCACTGACCAAATGATCCGAGGGTTCGACCCACCTGGCTCAAAGTTTTTCCATGACGTACGTCATTTTTTCCAACTTCACCCTCAAGATATTGGACCCAATTATGTGTCCAATATTTGCAATTTTCAAGTATGCTGCGAAGCTTATCTTCAAGAGGAGCCCACAGTTGAGCTGTTTAGAGAGTTTTACTACTTAAACCGTCAGACAGAGTTTACTGACGGGCCCGGCTTGGAGCTCGGTGGAGTTTCCATTCAGAAGAGGAAAGAAGCCAGCTTTCCATATGCCAAGCCGCCGAGTCATCCCAAAGATTGGAACCAAACTTGGTTCTATTGTCAAAACACATCTCCAGCAGACGAAAATCCTCTGCCGGGTTACCGCGACCACCGGCTTAGCAAAACACATCCGCTCCCCCCACGGATCAGCGCAAAGGAGCGGGTCAAATATGAGTCAACTTTTTCAAAACTCAGAGCCTTCATGGCTAATGGCCTAACTGGCGTCGACCTTGTTCGGTGCTGGGTCTCCTGGAGGATCTTGCCATTAAGCCGTCGTCCCGGCTTAATGTGTGAATACACTGGCGATTTAATAGATCCCCAGCGCCACTGCGACATTCAGCTGTCTGACGCTGAAATCGTTGAAGCCACCAAGGCGCTGCTAAACGAATCTTTGAAAGAATGTAGTAAAACAGGACTTAGTCCTTTCTGCACCTTCAACAAGCCGCCAGCCATAAGTGTTGCACACCTTCTGTTCAACAACATTTTCAATAATTATGTTTACTTATAATCTTTTTGACCTCAACAGGCCGATTCTCCATTTTGGAAGAAGAAGCCACAAGATAAACCGGCAAAACCGGCTCGTACCAAAACCAAGTCCACCAAGAGGCCTGCCAAGAAGAAGACCACCGAATCCGCCGATTTACACTTGGATGATGATGAGTCGGAGGTAGAACTTGACTCTCTTGGCTCATTTTTTATACATCTTATTGACAATGACTATGATCAGGATGACACAGAAGCCAGCTGTGCAGATGATGCAGAGGTAATTATTCTTTCCTCCTGCTCAGAATTTGCCAACAAAGAAAACCCGACAAGCAAGCCGGAAAGTAAGCTTTTCTCACCCTTTAGCTCACTTGGACCCCAACTTTCTTTTGAAGAAACAACAACACGATGCTCGCCGCACCACCCGGCATAGTGGTGGTGTGATTACTTTTTTCGGCTTACCAAACACGCCAGTTCGCAAACGCCGCCCAGAGGTCTTACATATTTTTGATATAGTTTATCCCAAGGCGGGTCATTTCCGACAAACTCTTAACCCTTCTGATTCAAACTATCAGGGGACTTCTCATTCCTCCTCTGGTGAATCAACTGGGACTCAAATCCCGACCTTGAAGACTGTACCTGGGTAAGGGTATATTCAATCATTTAAATTTTTATTCCTGATCAATATATTGATCTCTTTGTGCTTCTTATTTACAGGGGCCAGGCCAAACCCAGCAAGAAGGCAAAACTGAGTAAGCCGGTCGACGACTCCAACCCGTGTGAACCGGAAAAACAACAGTCAGAACCTTCTAACACAATTGCCGAGGCCACCCTTGATGATCCGCCACCACAAGACCATGAAGTCTCCATAGACCATATGGACGTTGAACCGGCCATTTCTAAGCCGCCAAGCCCGATTAAGCCTGTTGAGGAAAAGACTGACGATGTTGTCGTCACTGGGTTTGGTTTCACAGCCCCGGGTCACCCTACTGTCTTATCTAAGCACAGCGCCAAGGAAGAAATTTCTGCTGAAGATAAAGGCAAGTGGAAGGTAGACTTAGAGAGCTACACCCAGTTTAATGCCCAAGACATCCACTCTGGTTATTTGAACCGTCTGTACACCAGCTGTGACTTCGAAGCCGGCTTGGTCAATTTGATGAAGGAACGCTATGAGGTAATTCAATCACCATTCTCTTTCATAATTATCTGTCTATCAGTCGCCAAGTCTATAGGATATGATAGAATTTGAATATGCTATAGACTTTCCAATTGCCATAAAGAACTGCACAGCATCAATAATAGCCTCCAAGGGCCGGCTTAAATCATCACATTAGGCCGGGACTTGAAATAGCAGTAAGGAACTTTGCATCCGTAGCCCCCAAGGGCCGGTTTAATCAGTCATGAATGAACCGGAACTAATCATCCTGTTTGAAACTAATATTCCAACTTGTAATCTTTTAAAACCGGATCATATCATTTGTTCAGGTCAGCAGATAAATTCTTCTTTGAAAAGAGCAATAGGCATTAGCCCCCAAGTGCCAAGGAAAATACTTGTATTGTGCTTGGGACTTTAGAAAAGATCTTAAGAGCAATATACATTAGCCCCCAAGTGCCAAGGAAAATACTTGTATTGTGCTTGGGACTTCAACAATAATTATACTCCTAATATCTGTCTATGTTTGTTTATACCATAGGCTGAACTATCTGAGAAGGATTCACAGCTCAATGATCTGAAGGCCAATAAAAAAACTCAACAATCTGAGACATCCAAGGCCAAATCAGAACTGAAGACTGCTTTAAAGAACATTGAGCAGCTTAAGCAAAACTTCAATACTGACAAAGATGGCTTGGAAACTGAAAAAGCAGCTCTATTGAAGAGAGCGGAAGATGCTGAAGCCGCACTTAAACCGGTGACTGACTAGTTATCCGGCTTAAAGCAACAGATCAATATCATGTCGTCAGCCATCTTCGGTAAGTAGAAAGACATGTCTCCCTTGCACCTTAATAATCATATTATAAACGGCTGCCGGCTTACCCATAACATTACTGATATAGGTTCTCGGAGCGCTAAGTTGGGCTCAGATATGCGCGTCCGGCTTAAAGCTGTCTACACTCTTGTAGAACAATTATATACTAGCGCCCAACGAACCATTGCTGCTCCGCTGCACAAGAAATCTCCCTCAACACTCATCAAAGACACACTGGAGAAGTTATCTATGCTGCCCCAAAGGATTGATGACTTAAAACGGGGAGCTGCCAGAGCCGGCGCTTTGACTGCAAGCCGAGCAAAGGCATGGCAAGCCGATCTTGACCCTGAGGATTTGGCCAATGGCTGCCCCAGCGTTAAAGAAGACGGATCTGCCTTCAGTGCTGATGACTTTGCAGAAATAGTAAGAGCAATGCGTCCCTTAGCAAGTAAGCTGGCTGATTAAACCAATCTTTCCACATACCAGGCGGCTTATGATGCTGAAAACAAGAAAGTGAAAGCACCGGTTCACCAGCCGACGGACCTCATCCCGCCGATTCATAAGCATAACTTTGCTCCTGACATTGATCCATCAAACCTTATTGATGATGAAGCTGTGTTTAGAGCATTGACCGGTATCAACTGGGCTACGCCTGACTTCCAGCTGACGGATAATCAAGGAGCCGAAAATGAAGAAGATGTGTAAGATGACCTGGAGGCTTCAACCCGCCAACAGCCATCAGCCGGTTTATGAAGCATAATATTTTGCTGTGTTGACATGTCAAAACACTTATCCTCATTTTGGCCATCAGATGCCTTGTAATAGGCTAGTTAAACTCTTGATCTGCCATGCCATTGTGCATGTTTTGTTTTGCATAACACTATTGATCCGCCAATTAAAGCTCTACCAATTATGCTTATGATATCATCAAGTATGTATATCAGATATTATTTTTCCTGCACATAGACAGATCACAAGTACTCTAGCGGTTTACCCCAGAGCGGGTCACAATACCCTACATATTAAAAACCACTCATGACTAAAACAGTCCATAACCAGGGCCGGTTTAATCATAACCTTATATGATCATAACAAAATATCATACCTGTTATATTTGCTTACACTGTCGGTTTATCATACTTGTGAAGTAAGGGTTATAACCCGAAGATTGAGAGCGCAATGCCCTGTTCAATTGATTCATACTACCGGCTTACAACACCATATGCAGCAAGGGGTAATATCCCAAAACTTAGAGCGCAGCGCTCTGAGCACATAAAGTCATCATACACTGGCGACTTAAAGTCCAAAGACAGGCCGGGTTAACGAACACCGGGTAGATTTGTATATAATTATACACCATAAGGCAACATGGCCCTCATCAGTTTTCCACCATGTATTAACATGACACAAAAGATGAATTTCAAAAAATGTTCAAATCGAGTAGAAATTAAAAGGCAAAACAAGGCTTTCACAGGCTGCCAAGCCTTCAAGTCAAGTGCTTTTCAAGGGCCGCACAGCCACTGAGTTAAACCTTCATGCAACCTTATAAGCCGGGCCTCACATGACCAATCGTCATTTTAACTTTGACAAGTTCAGAGTCTGTATAAGATTGACTGTCAAATGTACGCCGAGTCATTCCAGTCAATCTGGGCGCAGTGGCAGACTTAAAAAGGCAGGATAACCCGGGTTTTTAGGTGAATACACCTGGCTTCCAAGCCTATTACAAGGGTCAAAAAAACTCTTGTCCATTGAACAAGAGCCCCTAAGTAATATTTCATTCCAGGCATACAAGCCGGATCAATAGGGTAGTCATAGATATGCTCAATGAGCAGGAAGCCCCCAAGTATTTTGTAATCATGGCGTACAAGCCGGATCAAAAGGGTAGTCATAGCTATGCTCGATGAGCAGGAAGCCCCCAAGTGACCATACGAATTGACAATAAAGATTCATTATTCTCAAAATGAAACGACAAAGGCCCTGAATTATCAGGGATGCGGGCTTTATTATATTCATCATAATATATACATTGTCGAAATATGTACATCACAAGAGCCGGTGGCTCAGGTGTAATAAGGCCGAAGATGAGAAATATTCCACGGCCGGCGGGTCTCCTCCGACGTGTGTGAGTCCTTGTGGGCCCGAACATCGATAAGGTAGTATGACCCGTTGTTCAGATTTTTGCTGACCACAAAGGGCCCTTCCCAAGGCGGGGATAGTTTGTGCATATCAGTCTAATCCTGGATAAGCCGGAGCACTAAGTCACCTTCTTGAAAGGCTCTGGTTTTAACCCAGCGGCTATGATAACGACGCAGATCTTGCTGGTAAATCGCTGAACGAGCCGCCGCACGAGGTGAATCGTGACGGATGTCACTAGGGAGAACCGCCTCTGCTCCGTAAACCATGAAGAATGGCGTGTAACCCGTAGATCTATTGGGGGTGGTATTGATGCTCCATAACACTGAGGGTAACTCCTCCACCCAACAATACGATGTCCTCTGCAAAGGGACCATAAGCCGGGGCTTAATGCCTCTCAAAATTTCTTGATTGGCTCTCTCAGCTTGACCATTGGACTGGGGGTGAGCCACTGATGACACATCAAGTAGAATATGCTCTCGTTGACAAAACTCTTCCATAGCACCCTTGGACAGATTAGTTCCATTATCAGTTATAATGTTGTGGGGAAAACCAAAATGGAAAATCACCTTTTTGATGAATTGAACCGCCGTCGCCGCATCACACTTACTAACCGGCTCTGTTTCAACCCACTTTGTAAATTTTTTAACCTCCACCAAAAGGTGGGTCTTTTTATCCTTGGACCTTTTGAAGGGTCCAACCATATCAAGTCCCCAGACTGCAAATGGCCAAGCGATTGGAATCATCCTCAATTCTTGAGCCGGCACATGAGCTCGTCATGAAAATTTCTGACAACCATCACATTTACTGACCAAATCCTCTGCATCAGCATGAGCCGTCAGCCAATAAAATCCATGACGGAAAGCCTTGGCTACAAGAGACTTAGAGCCGGCATGATGACCACAATCTCCTTCATTAATCTCTCATAGAATCTCACAGCCTTCCTCAGGAGAAACACAATGTTGAAACGCCCCTGTGACACTGCGATGATGCAACTCTCCATTGACAATAGTCATTGACTTAGACCACCAGGTTATCTGCCCGGCCAAAGTTTCATCCTCAGGTAACTCGCCCCGGGTCATATAAGCCAAATATGGAACTGTCCAATCAGGAATAGCATGAAGAGCCGCCACCAATTGTGCTTCCGAGTAAGGAAGAGCAAGATCTTCCTCTATAGGCAATTTGACTGAAGGGTTATGCAGAATATCCAGGAAAGTGTTAGGTGGCACCGGCTTACGCTGGGACCCTAACCGGCAGATGTCCTAGCAGAAGGACTTAGTCGTGGAGCCATCGCAACTAGGTTAGCTTAAAGGGGTTAAATGGGACAAAGGACACAGCGAGTTTATATTGGTTCGGCCCTTGCGGTGAAGGTAAAGGCCTAATCCAGTTTGAGGTGGTATTGCTTAGGTTTCGATTGCCAGGGAGCAAATACGCTTGACCTAGTTCTCGATCTCTTCTTTTCTTGCCCTAAACCGCCGCCTGGTCACCCCTTTATATACATAGGTTGATGCCCGACGGCCTACAGAGTCCCGGCCCAACGTGTCCATCTTGGTGACAGAACATATGCTTTCCTTAATGTACAAGTTAACACATCGCGGTTTACACCCGTGGGTCTCAAGTCGCCTTTGGGTCTTGGGCTTTCAACAAGCCAGCTTCGTGAACCGCCATCTTCAACATCTTCATGGGCCTTGTCATTATGAACCGCCAGTGTAAGTGCATCTAGTGCCACCCCAGTTGGTTTTGGAGTATTGACGACAAACTTGGTTGAGGGACTAATGTGTTTGTGAGAATTGCAGGATAACACAGGTAGTAGTCCCACATTGATTCGGTTTACCTACCAGAGATGACCCCTAAAAATGTGTGAAGACATTAAAGACAATGGTGGTCTGTGAAGATATTCACAACGAAGATTATGACTTGAGAAGACATTCTAGTGAAGACTATGGAGTGCGAAGACATAGTTGTTTTGTAGTTTCCTTTTCTTCTTTGTTGAGTCATAGGAACCACTGTACTGTTAAGTGGGGTCCAAGTGAACAAAGTCAGAGTGACTGATGTGATGCTCAACCAAATCCTATGTTTTCGAGTGAAGACAATGAGAGCAAATCTTATCCAGAGCTGGATGAGTCAGCTTTACTTGTAGCACAAGTCAAGCTGCCGCGTGTCTTTGAAATCTGACCATTGGACACGTGTCAGTTCCTTAGTGACCCAGGGTCATTTTGGACAAATCAGGCCGGGTTGCCTCCTGGCTATAAATATCCCACCCCTACACCATAAATTGGTGGCTGCTTAGAGTTAGTGCACGGCTTTTGTTGTTTGAGAGCAACCCACCTCCGAAGCATTTGAGAGAGAGATCCTTGCGAGGACAAAGCCCAAAACACCCAGAGCCAAAGAGTGTTATGCATCACTGAAGTCTTTTTGTCCGCGTGATCCGAAGACTTGTTACACTTGAGGACTGTGAATCCTCCAACCGGTTAGGCGTCGCGTTCTGAGCATCCAAGAGCCATTGTGGATTGTCGGTGAACGAAGTCTGTGAAGGTTTGGAAGTCTACCTTGAAGACTTACCAGAGTGATTGGGCGAGGACTAAGTGTCCTTAGCTCAAGGGGACTAAGGTGAAGACGCAGTCTTCTGAGTTGAATCTCAGCCTCCCTAACCAGACGTACAGTTGTCACAGCAACTGGAACTGGTCCAACAAATCCTTGTCCTCACCAAGCAACTAGTTCTATACTTTACGTCTCTTTACATACAGTTTGTCTTCATGAAGTCATTGCCTGCCTGTCTGATCTGATTGTCTTCACTGAGTGAAAATTGTTGTTGTTTGGCTTCAAACTATCTTCCATCCTGATCCTTACTAGCTAGCTGCTAATAGTCTTCATGCTTTCACTTCATTGCTTACTTGATTATGGCTTGTCTAGTGTTGTCTACCTTCCGCTGCATGTCAATAGGTTCTTTTGTACTATTTGTCTTCAAAGCCCCTGTGTTATGAAGACTGTCATAAAAATCGCCTATTCACCCCCCTCTAGTCGATAACTAGCACTTTCAATTGGTATCAGAGCAAGGTGCTGCCTTGTTCTGTGTGATTCGGTTTAACCACCTGGAGTTTTAGCTATGTCGACTGTAGGGATAATCAAAGTCTCCGCTGCGTGCCATGTCTTCGATGGCACTGATTACCCCTACTGGAAGAATAAGATGCGTATGCATCTTGAAGCCATTGATATTGACCTCTGGTATGTTATCAAGAACGGCGTTCCCAAGGTCGGTGAAGGTGTCACCGTTGCTGATGTCAAGAGGTTCATTCAACTGGACTCGACTGCCAAGAACATCATCTGTGGTCATCTGACCAAAGGACGGTATGGTCGTGTGAGTGCTCTGGAAACTGCGAAGCTAGTCTGGGACTGGCTCTCCTAGGTCAACGAAGGCGTCTCAACCCAGAGAGACTCAAGGATCAGTGTTCTTCGCAACCTCTTCAACCTCTTCAAGAGAAATGACAATGAGAATGTCCAGCTCACATTTGATCGCCTGACTGATATCACAAATGAGCTTCAGGCACTCGACGCCACTGAGATCACCAAGCATGAAATCGTCAAGACACTCTTGAGATCGCCTGACAGCTCATTCGACACCGTGGCCCTGATGATTCAAGAACGCCCTGACTTCAAGACTCTCGATCCGTCTGACATACTTGAGAGGCTCAAGACACATGAGTTCTAGTTATCTGAGAAAAGAGATATCCATGGTCCCAACTATGGCCGAACTCGCGCTTTGAAGGGAAAGGTTGTTTCCTCATCTGAAGAAGAATCTGACAGTTGTTCTGAGGATCCTGAAGACATTGGAAAGGAACTTTCTATGCTTGTGAAGAAGTTCCAGAAGTTCACCAAGAAGAAAGGCTTCGGAAAGTCTTCAAGATCCAGCTCAAGAAATGATGAAGCTTCCCTTCGTGATCACAAGAAGAGAACATGCCACAAGTGCAAGAAACCTGGTCACTACATCTCTGAGTTCCATAGTGGGACAATGAGACCAAGAAGAAGAAGAAGAGCAAGGAATATGATTCTGATGACAAGAAGAAGAAGAAATCCTCAAAGTCTTCTTCAAAGTCTTCATCACAGAAGAAGAGCTCATCTGGCAAGGCTCGTGCGTTTGTTGGCAAGGAGATGGATTCAGAGGAGGAGTCTGCTTCTGAGGAGGCAGAGGTGGAGTCTGAGGAGGAGTCCGTTTCAGGCGTGGCAAGCCTGGCTCTAGCTACTTCTTATGTTGCCAAGTCCATCTTCAACACTGAAGACAATGGCCCCATCACCAACGCTGATGCTAATGATGAGGATGACTCTGCTCCCACCTACTGCTTCATGGCACGTGGTGCCAAGGTAAACTCATGCGATGCTTACTTTCAAACATCAAGTGAAGATGACTCTGAATGTGAATCTAAACCTAGCTACAAAACACTTGCTAAAATTGCAACTGAAAAACAAACTGCTATGGAACATATTCAAAATTTGTTAGACAAAAGCGATGACTTGTTGGATGCGGAAATGACCCGATCTCAGTCCTTCATTGAAGACAGAAAAAATCTTCATGTTAAGTACGAGGAACTTGAAAGTCGTCATGAAACGCTCTCAACAACTCATGAAAAGCTTTCCTATGATTATCTTCAAAGGAAGCAAGAACTTGAGAACTTGAGAGCGGCTCATGAAGATCTTCAAAAAGAGAACAAGTCACTTCGCGCTCAACAGATCAGTTCCGCTTAGGAAGGATTTGAACCACCATGTCTAAAATGTCTTGAGCGTGATAACGTTGTCTCTATTGCTGGATGTTCTACTGCTGCTACTGTTGCAATTTATTCAACTGCTGATGTGGTAACTAACCCCCTCTACTGAGGATACCACTACTATTGCTGATGAGAATGCCAGGTTGAAGACATTGCTTGAGACAGGAATGTACAAAAGTCTCAAAGGGCATCAGACACTATGTGATGTCCTCAAGAAGCAGATTCTGAACCGAAACCCTAGGAAAGAGGGTGTTGGGTTTGAGAGGAAAATGAATGTTGATGGTTCTTACTGAAAGCCCGAGCAGTACCCCAAAACCACATGGGTTGCTGCAAAGGAACCTTCAGTGGATCCATCTACCTTATCTGCCTTCACTTGTGCTAACCCGATTATCATTGATGAATCCTTTGATGCAAACTATAAACTGTTTAAGAATCAGAATGGTGAAGTGTTTGCCAGGTATATTGGTACTAACTACACGAATGGGTCACCTATGAAGAAGATCTGGGTGCCCAAAAGTTGTCTTGAGAATCTTCCTGTGAATGTCAACATGACACCACCTGGGAAGAAGACAAACCCCAGATAAAGGCTTCATATGGTCCAAAGGCTTCATACAGACAGAGGACTCACCAGAGTCACCCTAACGCCAATGTTTTGCAGGGAAACCATACTCAGACTTATGAATATGAGCGTGTTTCATCAAACCGCTATGTTCATAAGACCAAGAACTATTTTGCTTATTGTTATGAGTATTATTCACCACTTGCAAGGCTATTTGCTAGGGCTCCAAAGCCGAAGTTCTCAGATGCTGCACTTAGACTCATTGCTTCTAAGCCACCCCTGAAGATGTGGGTGGTTAAGAAAAATTAACTCTCTTTTGCAGGGAAAGGTCTCCAGCCGGAAATCAAAGGCGTCTGATGCTTGTGCTGGGGACCTAAAACATCTTGTGGGGCACAAGATAAAATTCCCAAATGGTCTTACTATGTATTTTGTTCCAGGATTCCTTGACAATCATCCTGTTTATCCTAACCAAGATCTGAACTTTTATAATCCACTTGTTCGTCAAATTTTATGCTTCACAATACCCTTGGTGAAGCCTATCCCCCAAACTGCACTGTAGGGTATGACACCAAAGGCTTCAGAATGGATTATGGACAGTGGATGCACTAACCACATGACTGGTGATCGAAGTCTTCTGATGGATTCAACCCTACGACCATCTGACAAGAGTCACATCACATTTGCTGACACTAGTAAAAGCAAGGTATTGGGTCTAGGTAGAGTTGCAATCTCAAAGGATCAGCACATGGATAAAGTGATGCTTGTTGAATCCCTTGGTTTCAATGTATAGGAGATATGCCCTAGAGGCAGTAATAACAGTTATTTTGTATCTCCAAGTTTGTAATGAATGTTTATGATCCATGCTATAACTGCAATGATTCTCGAGTCTACAATATCCACGAGGCTCAGAGGGAACTCATATGCACGTGTGGTATAATAAACGGTAAAATATATTCCTAGTCTTGCCTCTAAGACTAGCTCAAGTATTGCATGATGATCCTGTTTTCCTAATCATGGGCATGACTATGCCGAGATTTTTGAGGGCAAAATGTTGGTAGAACGCTTGTGTTGAATCAACCCGGATTGATGTTATGCTATGAGATACCTTCGTCACAAGTTTATGGTTAATATCATTGAGATAGTTAATGTTTGCATAATTCCTTAGACCATGAGAGTATCAAGTTCCTTCGTGCTTGCTTCGTGAACTTTGGGGTTTGTTAAACCTCA
The DNA here is from genome assembly GCF_018294505.1 of Triticum aestivum. Classification (NCBI taxonomy): domain Eukaryota; kingdom Viridiplantae; phylum Streptophyta; class Magnoliopsida; order Poales; family Poaceae; genus Triticum; species Triticum aestivum. Next base: position 34,511,461 of record NC_057808.1, on the reverse strand, counting down.
TCCGTAACTGGGTGGCTATTACGGCAGCTTACGGGTTCACGGAAAAGTATAGGAAGTAACAAGATAACTCAAGATTGGGATTTGCTCCTCCGACCATGGAGAGATATACTCGGGCCCTCTCGGTGTAACGGTATCCATCGTCGTCTGGCCAGACACATTGTGATTTGATCACTGGGATGCCGGAACACGGAAACGAGAAAAGAGAACAAAACCGGTAAGGAGGTAAGTTGCATGCTGGACAAATTGTTGATCCACAGGAATGCAATAAATCTCACCTCGGGTGTTTGTGACATATCGCGAAGCAAAAGGAATAGCTCACTGCAACTGGAGGTTCAATCGAATATTTATTCGTGTGGGTATAGGGGTCAATATGGGTGTCCACGGCTCCGATGTTGATCATTGGTCGGAAGGGGTTCCGGGTCATGTCTATACTTCACCAAACCTATAGGGTTACACGCTTAAGGGTCATCTATCTGCTGAATACTAGACAGGGAGTCTGAGAGAAAATCACCGAAAAAAGTTTCAGACACCGGAATGGTTTCGGACAGCGGAATCGTACCGCAAAGAGAGGTCATCGGATAAGTTTCGATGATACCGAAAAGTTGTTTCGGGTTATACCATTCAGTCAAATTGGTTTCGGCACATGCCTGATAATTCCTGGAGGGTGCCAGAATCATTCTGGAAGCTTTTTGGAATTTTCTGAGATAAAAACCGGAAATGTTCCAGAGCTGCCGGAGCCACTTCAGATGCGTTTCGCAGATGAAAATCACTAAAACCGGAATTGTTTCGGAACGCGTTGAAAATCATTTTAGTGGGTACTGGAAATGTTCTTAGCCCACATAAATATTTTCAGTTCGATCAGACGCTGAAAAATGTCGTCGTGAATAGTGAAAGTGCTTTTTGGGATATTTATGTAGAGCCACCTTTTTAGACTTGGTCAAAGTTCTAGAAGGTAGTGGCTTACAAGGGAAGGAACCCCATTTGGGGGGGGGGGCTAGGGGTGGCCGGCCATGGGTGGTGGAGCTCCTTGGAGCTCCACATGGCATCCCATTTTACCTTAACACCCTCATGTGTGACCTAATGCATGGGGTTTTTTGGTAAAAATATGGAGGCACACTACCCCTTGGCTTTCCTATAAATAGAGGAGGTGAGGGCTGCCATCTCTTCATCCCTTGTTCTCATACACATGCCATGCATTATCTGGCTTCTTCTCTCCCTCCCACGAAAAGAGTTTCGTAGAGCCATAAGGCTGTCTGGGTTCCGGCAGGAACTAGTTCTGGACGGTGAAGCCCTGCCGGATAGCTGACACCGTATGTGTGCAACCCCGTAGAGAGATTGTGTTTTCGATCTTTTGCCCGAGGGGCTGTTCGAGTGTCCTCCCAAAGGGCTGTCCGAGTCTCCGTCCAAGTTTCGAGGGTCCTCCCGAAGGGCTATCCGCGACATCGTCCGGGGGACTGTCCGACCGCCTCCCGAAGGGCTGTCCAGAGAGGGAGTACATCCTCGCGGTTGGGAGGTTGTAAATCCTAGCTGCGGGGATCTGCACCGACGATCTACACCGACTCTTCTTCCGCTGCGCTTCTAGTCGGTACGGATCAGATCAAACCTTGTATGCAGTCTCCATAGTGGTCCTGGGCGTGCTCGCTATACCGAAAATTTTCATTTTCCGTTGCGTTCCCCTACAGTGGCATCAAGAGCCGTGCTATGCGTAGATGCTGGTTACGATCTAGAATACATGGAGATGTATGGGTATTGCATAATATAATTTTGGAGTAGATGAGATCTATTGCTGAAAATTAATTATGCGGGTGACAGATGAAATCTGTTACCCGACGTTCTTATTGCTTCCCTAGAATTTGTGTTTGCTCAATCTCGAGACAACATGGTGGAATTTGACAATGTTCTGGCAATCCGTGATCCTGATTGATCATGGAAGTGCTATCAGTTCTTTGGGTTCTGCCATAGTCAAAAGAAAGATGAAATTCGCAGATAAAAGGGCATTGCAGATATGATTTGCACGGGGGTCATGCGTATGACGAAGTTTAGTATGGGGCTCGAGATTTAATTATCTCGTGTTTCATACCCCCGAGATGTTACTCTAGCAACTTGAATAATCATACTTGATGATAAAACGTTGGTAGCTGCGGTTTAAGTCAAAACCTTAGAAGCCACGAAAAAGAAAATTTTGCATAAACCGATTAGAGGCGTCTAACTTGGTTTTGCAGGATGTGCATGTGATGTGGTATAGCAATGCTCATATTCAATTTGATTATGTATGAGATGACTATGTGATGTAACTAACATGACCTGCGTGTCATGATTCTGCATGATGGCTGGAGCCATATGATTGCACTTTAATGACCTGCGTGTCAACCTTAAGTAATGCACTTATTTTATTAGCTATAGAGATAGCAATATTATCTGGTGCATCGACAAGGTGGTGGCAATCTTCGCGAAGGTGAACACCGACACAAATGCCGAAGATGAAGAATTGAAAGACTTCTCCGTCAGAAAGGGCTATACCATATCATGCTAATTATGAATTGCCTGAGATGTTTATCCCCTATGATGCACCCTTCTTGATTGCGCGGTAGTCGCTTTTATTAGGGTGATCTCTCACTTAAAGATATCAAGTAGATAGTGTTCTCCCAAGTGTAGCACCGTCACGACACCTATCTTTTCGGGGTGCGCCGTGTCACACGGGTACGAACGATTAGAGAAGTGTGAGGCGGGTGAGTTGAGACCTCGCAGCGAGATCACTTGGTTGTCTTGACGTTCAGGCATGACCGTCATGAGCTCGGAACACACGCATCGAAAGATGAACAAGAGTCACATAGTGATGTGATTGGCAAGTTGGCCTACCGGTTAAGATTTTCGTCATCAGTGGTGTTACACCAATGGCGAACAATCAAGACACGGATCTTGAATCACTCATAATCAATTTTGAGAGATATTGATTTGAGTGGGAGTGCATTTTAGAATAAAATGTTTATTCACTAGTGCAAATTTCATTATAAACAAAGTCTAAGTGAAACTTGTGTTTTCGTTGTAGATCAAATGGCTCGCAACACCGCGTTCAACTTAGGCCCGATGTTAGAGAAAGAGAAGTTAGCTGCAACTGGAAACAACTATGCGGACTGGGTCCGCAACCTGAGGATTGTCCTCAGGAGCGCTAAGAAATTGTATGTGGTAGAGTATGATCTTCCAGCTAAACCCGCGGCAGAGGCCCCGAAAGATGTACAAAATGTCTGGGCCACTAAGGATGATGATCACAACTTAGTGCAGTGCCTCATGCTAGCTTGCATGAGTCCAGAGCTTCAAAAACGTCTTGAATTCCATAAACCCCTTAGTATGATCCGGGAATTGGATGCTCTGTACAGGGAAACCGCAATCTGAACGATATGATATCATGAAGGCTTTGATGGATTGCAAGATGGCTGAGGGTAGTTCAGTTGGCGAACACGTGGTCAAAATGATTGGCTATGCTGAAAGGCTTAAAACCCTAGAATTTCCACTTCCACCTGGCCATATGATGGACATGTTGCTTTCTTCACTCCCCCCGTCTTACGACGGTTTTTTCATGAACTACAACATGACAGGGATGGAAAAGACACCAGAAGAAGTGCTCGCCATGCTGAAAACTACAGAAGGAGGACTGCGGAAAAATCGCAAGCAAGTGTTGCTTGTGAATAAAACTGCCAGTTTCAAAAAGAAGAAAGGCAAGCCAAAGAAGGCAAGGGCACCGGTAAGACCGGCTCCCAAAGCAACTCTAAGGGCGGAGCCAAGAATGAAACTGAGTGCTTCTACTGCAAGGGCACAGGACACTGGAAGAGAAACTGCAAGAAGTATCTGGAAGATAAGAAGACCGGGAAAACCGGAAAAGGTATAATTGTTATACAAGTTAATGTCATTGACGTTTTGCTTGCTAGCGAAAACTCTAAGTCTTGGGTATTTGATACTGGATAGGTTGCTCACATTTGCAACTCGATACAGGGACTTTAGAAGGTGCGCAAGCTAGCAAAGAATGAAGTCGTGATGCGCGTCGGGAACGGCGCTGGGATCGCCGCTCAAGCCGTCGGCATTATGCCTCTACGTCTCCCTTCAGGATTTATCTTAGAACTAAGTAACTGTTATTTTGTTCCACTGTTGTGTAGAAACATTATCTCCGGATCATGTTTGGTACACGATGGGTATTCGTACAAGTCTAAGAACAATGGTTGTTCACTTTATTGTAAGGATATGTTTTATGGATTTGCACCCATTGTTGGGGGCCTTTTCATACTAAATCTTGAATGTGGAAATGATGTCTTTAACGTGAATGCTAAACGCCTTAAGAAGGCTGATACCACCACCACTTTCATGTGGCACTGTCGCTTGGCCACATCGGTAAGAAACGCATGCAAAGACTCCATAAAGATGGAGTTTTACCGTCCCTTGATTTTGAATCATTTGACACATGTGAAGCTTGCCTGATGGGGAAAATGACCAAGACGCCGTTCACGGGTCATCCTGAACGGGCGGGTGAATTATTGGAAATAATACATAGTGATGTATGTGGTCCAATGAACACAGGCGCACGGGGTGGATATTTTTACTTCGTGACTTTTACTGATGATTTGAGTAGGTATGCTTATATCTACTTAATGAAGCATAAATCGGAAACCTTTGAAAAGTTCAAAGAATTTTAGAATGAGGTAGAAAATCATCGTGACAAAAAGATTAAGTTTCTGCGGTCTGATCGCGGAGGCGAATATCTTAGTCATGAGTTTGGCCAACATCTGAGTGATCGTGGAATCGTTTCACAGCTTACGCCTCCCGGAACTCCACAGAGAAATGGAGTATCGGAACGACGTAACCGAACCTTGTTGGACATGGTAAGGTCAATGATGTCTCTTACAAATCTTCCGATATCTTTTTGGGGTCACGCACTACTTACTGCTACTCACACACTAAACAAAGCACCGTCTAAATCTGTTGAGACGACGCCACATGAGATGTGGCACGGGAAGAAATCCGACCTGTCGTTTTTCAAAATTTGGGGTTGTGAAGCTTATGTAAAGCGTTTACAGCCAAGCAAACTTGATCCCAGATCAGACAAATGTTACTTTGTAGGTTATCCCAAGGAGACAGTTGGGTATTCTTTCTACCACGCCTCTGAAAACAAAGTGTTTGTTGCAAAACATGGAGTCTTTCTTGAGAAAGAGTTTCTCACTAAAGAAGTGAGTGGGAGGACAGTACAACTTAATGAGATTAGTGAATCTTCGCCAACCGTTGATATGGCTAAGGAACCGGAAGAAATTCCGCTCCCTACAACCGAGCCGGAAGTTGTCGCATGTGATGCGGAGACTTCAGACAATGTTGTAACTGAACGGCGCAGATCAAGTAGGGCTATCCAGCCACTTGAGTGGGTTCATAACGAAATCTTCATTCTTGAAGACGATGAACCTGCGCACTACAAGGAACCGATGGCGGGGCCCAGCTCAAAAGAATGGCACAAAGCCATGAGATCCGAAATGGAATCCATGTACGAAAACCAAGTTTGGAACTTGGAAGAACTTCCAGAAGGCGTAAAGCCCATTGGTTGTAAATGGATTTTCAAAAGAAAGACGGACGCGGATGGTAACATTACTATCCACAAAGCTAGACTTGTCGCGAAAGGGTTCACACAAGTTCCAGGAGTGGACTACGACGAGACTTTCTCGCCAGTAGCTATGCTTAGGTCTGTTCGGATATTGCTAGCAATTGCTGCTTATTTCGACTATGAAATATGGCAGATGGATGTCAAAACGGCTTTCCTAAATGGAAACCTCAAAGAGGATGTATACATGATACAGCCAGAAGGTTTTGTCATTCATGAGGATGCTGGAAAGGTATGCAAACTTCAGAAAGCCATTTATGGTCTGAAGCAAGCATCAAGGAGCTGGAACATTCGTTTTGATGAAGTGGTCAAAGAGTTTGGCTTCATCAGGAATGACGAAGAATCTTGTGTTTACAAGAAGTTTAGTGGGAGCGCAAAAGCATTTCTAATCTTGTATGTGGATGACATATTGTTGATTGGAAATGACGTGAATTTTCTTAGCGAAATAAAAGACTCATTGAAAAGGAGGTTTTCAATGAAAGACTTAGGTGAAGCGGCATATGTATTGGGCATCAGAATCTATAGAGATAGATCAAAACGCCTGATAGCGCTTAGCCAAAGCACGTACATTGACAAGGTGTTGAAAAGGTTCAACATGGAGAACTCCAAGAAAGGCCTACTCCCCATGTCACCTGGCACAGTGCTTTGCAAGAATCAGAGTCCTCGGACTCTGGATGAGCGAGTACAAATGAATGATGTTCCATATGCCTCGGCAGTTGGTTCTATTATGTATGCCATGCTATGTACAAGACCAGATGTTTCCTATGCGCTAAGTGTTAGCAGCCGGTACCAAAGTGATCCAGGGTTGGAACACTGGGCCGCAGTCAAGGGTATTCTTAAGTACCTCAGAAGGACCAAGGATTTACTCCTTGTGTACGGAGGTGATGAAGAGCTCATTGTAAGTGGTTACACTGATGCAGGCTTCATGACTGACCCAGATGACTTCAAATCTCAATCAGGCTATGTTTTCATATTGAACGGCGCAGTTGATTGGAAAAGTTCCAAACAAAAGACTGTGGCAGATTCTACGACGGAGGCGGAGTATGTTGCCGCTTCAGAAGCCTCCAAGGAGGCGGTATGGATCAAGCAATTTCTTGAAGACCTTGGTGTGGTTCCTAGTGCCCAGGACCCGGTGGAGATCTATTGTGATAATAGCGGCGCCGTGGCTCAGGCAAGGGAGCCAAGTTCGCACCATAAGACAAGACATATTCAACGCAAATATAAACTCATTCAACATCATGTCGAAGAAGGTTTAGTGAAAGTACGCAAAGTTCACACGGATCTGAACGTGTCAGACCCGTTGACAAAGCCTCTACCATGAGCAAAATATGAGCAGCACCGGATAGCCATTGGTGTTAGGGAAGCCATGTAACTGGATTATGACTCTAGTGCAAGTGGGAGTCTGTAGGAGATATGCCCTAGAGGCAGTAATAACAGTTATTTTGTATCTCCAAGTTTGTAATGAATGTTTATGATCCATGCTATAACTGCAATGATTCTCGAGTCTACAATATCCAGAGGCTCGGAGGGAACCCATATGCACGTGTGGTATAATAAACGGTAAAATATATTCCTAGTCTTGCCTCTAAGACTAGATCAAGTATTGCATGATGATCCTGTTTTCCTGATCATGGGCATGACTATGCCGACAATTTTGAGGGCACAATGTTGGTAGAACGCTTGTGTTGAATCAACCCGGATTGATGTTATGCTATGAGATACCTTCGTCACAAGTTTATGGTTAATATCATTGAGATAGTTAATGTTTGCATAATTCCTTAGACCATGAGAGTATCAAGTTCCTTCGTGCTTGCTTCGTGAACTTTGGGGTTTGTTAAACCTCATCCGTAACTGGGTGGCTATTACGGCAGCTTACGGGTTCACGGAAAAGTATAGGAAGTAACAAGATAGCTCAAGATTGGGATTTGCTCCTCCGACCATGGAGAGATATACTCGGGCCCTCTCGGTGTAACGGTATCCATCATCGTCTGGCCACACACATTGTGATTTGATCACTGGGATGCCGGAACACGGAAACGAGAAAAGAGAACAAAACCGGTAACGAGGTAACTTGCATGCTGGACAAATTGTTGATCCACAGGAATGCAATAAATCTCACCTCGGGTGTTTGTGACATATCGCGAAGCAAAAGGAATAGCTCACTGCAACTGGAGGTTCACTCGAATATTTATTCGTGTGGGTATAGGGGTCAATATGGGTGTCCACGGCTCCGATGTTGATCATTGATCGGAAGGGGTTCCGGGTCATGTCTATACTTCACCGAACCTATAGGGTCACACGCTTAAGGGTCATCTATCTGCTGAATACTAGACAGGGAGTCTGAGAGAAAATCACGAAAAAAGTTTCAGACACCGGAATGGTTTCGGACAGCGGAATCGTACCGCAGAGAGAGGTCATCGGATAAGTTTCGATGATACCGAAAAGTTGTTTTGGGATATACCATTAAGTCAAATTGGTTTCGGCACATGCCTGATAATTCTTGGAGGGTGCCAGAATCATTCTGGAAGCTTTTTGGAATTTTCTGAGATAAAAACCGGAAATGTTCCGGAGCTGCCGGAGCCACTTCAGATGCGTTTCGCAGATGAAAATCACTAAAACCGGAATTGTTTCGAACCGCGTTGAAAATCATTTTAGTGGGTACTGGAAATGTTCTTAGCCCACATAAATATTTTCAGTTCGATCAGACGCTGAAAAATGTCGTCGTGAATAGTGAAAGTGCATTTTGGGATATTTATGTAGAGCCACCTTTTTAGACTTGGTCAAAGTTCTAGAAGGTAGTGGCTTACAAGGGAAGGAACCCCATTTGGGGGGGGCCTAGGGGTGGCCGGCCATGGGTGGTGGAGCTCCTTGGAGCTCCACATGGCATCCCATTTTACCTTAACACCCTCATGTGTGACCTAATGCATGGGTTTTTTTGGTAAAAATATGGAGGCACACTACCCCTTGGCTTTCCTATAAATAGAGGAGGTGAGGGCTGCCATCTCTTCATCCCTTGTTCTCATACACATGCCATGCATTATCTGGCTTCTTCTCTCCCTCCCACGAAAAGAGTTTCGTAGAGCCATAAGGCTATCTGGGTTCCGGCAGGAACTAGTTCTGGACGGTGAAGCCCTGCCGGATAGCTGGCATCGTATGTGTGCAACCCCGTAGAGAGATTGTGTTTTCGATCTTTTGCCCGAGGGGCTGTTCAAGTGTCCTCCCGAAGGGCTGTCCGAGTCTCCGTCCAAGTTTTGAGGGTCCTCCCGAAAGGCTGTCCGCGACATCGTCCGGGGGACTGTCCGACCGCCTCCCGAAGGGCTGTCCGGAGAGGGAGTACATCATCGCGGTTGGGAGGTTGTAAATCCTAGCTGCGGGGATCTGCACCGACGATCTACACCGACTCTTCTTCCGCTGTGCTTCGAGTCGGTACGGATCAGATCAAACCTTGTATGCAGTCTCCATAGTGGTCCTGGGCGTGCTCGCTATACCGAAAATTTTCATTTTCCGTTGCGTTCCCCTACACAATGTATGTCTATCTCAATGCTTTGTGACTTGAACATGATTGTGATATTTGGAAAATATCATTTCCTTGTGCTTATGGAATCTGACAAATCTCTAGTCTTTGAAGGGTATCGAAAAGATGATCTGTATATGGTAGATTTCTCAGCAGGACCACAGTTGGCCGTATGTCTTCTAGCAAAAGCTTCAGAGTGCTGGCTCTGGCATCGGAGGCTAGGGCATGCTGGCATGAGGAACTTGTACACACTCGCGAAGAAGAAACATGTCGTTGGCATCGAGGGCGTCAAGTTCAAGAAGGATCATCTGTGTGGTGCCTGCGAAGCTGGAAAGATGACTAGGGCCAAGCATCCCTTGAAGACAATCATGATGACGACGACTCGTCCCTTCGAGCTGCTTCACATGGACTTATTTGGCCCTCCTCACTACTCTACCCTTACTACCACTGCTTGCCTCTATGGCTTCTTCATTGTTGATGATTACTCTAGATATACATGGGTGCATATAATCCTCTACAAGAATGAAGTGCAGGATGTCTTCAGACGATTCGCCAATCGTGACATGACGAACTATGGCATCAAGATCAAGCACATCAGAAGTGATAACGGCACAGAGTTCAAGAACACTGGCCTCGACACTTATCTTGATACATTGGGCATCACTCATGAGTTCTCAGCTCCATACACACCTCAGCAGAATGGCATCATGGAGCGCAAGAACAGAACCCTCATTGAGATGGCTCCGACGATGCTTGATGAGTACAAGACTCCAAGGAAGTTCTGGCCTGAAGCCATTGATACTGCATGCCACGTCATCAACCGTGTTTATCTTCACAAGCTTCTAAAGAAGACATCCTATGAGCTCCTAACTGGTAAGAAGCCAAATGTCAGTTACTTCAGAGTATTTGGTGCAAGGTGCTGGATGAAGGATCCACATCACACTTCAAAATTCGAACCGAAAGCACATGAAGGTTTTATGCTTGGCTACGGAAAGGATTCGCACTCCTACAGAGTCTTCAACCTCTTTCACTATAAAGTGGTTAAAACTGTGGATGTGCGGTTCGATGAGACTAACGGCTCGCAAAGAGAGCACCTGCCAAATGTGCTAGATGAAGTATCACCTAGTGAATCGATCAAGCTTATGGGTACTGGAGAAATCATACCTTCAGAGGCACAGGCTAAAGAAGAAATCATCATTTCTGCACCTAATCAACCTGAAGACACTACTCAGCCTGAAGCAAATGCTGAAGATGAAGACAATGATCAGCAAGGGCAAAGTCTTCGTCCAGTTCATCCTCGTGTTGCAAATGAAGTGCAGATTGAGAATATAATTGATAGCATCAATGCACCTGGTCCACTCACTCGTTCAAGAGCAACATAGCTAGCAAATTTTTATGGGCACTTTGCATTTGTCTCTATATCTGAACCCAAGAAAGTTGTTGAAGCCTTCATGGATCCTGAATGGATTCAAGCTATGCAAGAAGAGCTTCAACAGTTCGAGCTGAACAATGTGTGGGATTTAGTTAAGCGTCCTGATCCTCGCAAGCACAATATCATAGGCACCAAATGGATCTATCGCAACAAACAAGATGAGCATGGTCAAGTGGTCAGAAACAAGGTTCGTCTCGTTGCTCAAGGATACACTCAAGTTGAAGGGATTGACTTCGATGAAACATTTGCTACCGTGGCTAGGCTTGAAGCCATTCGCATACTGCTAGCCTATGCCAACCATCACAACATCCTCCTGTACCAAATAGATGTAAAGAGTGCTTTTCTCAATGGCAAGATTGAAGAAGAAGTGTATGTTGCACAACCACCTGGCTTTGAAGACCCAAAACATCCTGACATGGTATACAAGCTCAACAAGGCACTATATAGCCTCAAACAAGCCCCTCGCGCTTGGTATGACACAGTCAAAGACTTCCTGAAGAGCAAAGGCTTCAAACCTGGTTCCCTGGATCCCACTCTCTTCACGAAGACATACGATGGTGAACTGTTTGTATGCCAGATCTATGTGGATGACATTATCTTCGGCTGCACTAACAAGAGATACAGGGATGAGTTTGGACACATGATGCAAGAGCAATATCAGATGTCCATGATGGGTGAGCTAAACTTCTTCCTCGGTCTGCAAATCCATCAGCAGAGCAAAGGCATCTTCATATCACAAGAGAAATACCTCAAAGACTGCCTAAAGAAGTTTGGAATGCAAGACTGCAAAGGGTACACGACGCCAATGCCAACCAAAGGTCAATTGGGTCCCGACGACAATGGTAAAGAGTTCGATCAAAAGGTATACCGCTCCATGATTGGTTCTTTACTCTATTTATGTGCATCTAGGCTAGATATAATGCTTAGCGTTTGCATGTGTGCCCGATTCCAAGCGGCACCAAATGAATCGCATTACTTAGCAGTGAAGCGAATTCTTCGATATTTGGCTTACACCCCAACACTAGGATTATGGTATCCAAAGGGCTCAGAGTTTGATCTAGTTGGATTCTCAGATGCTGATTATGCTGGTGACAAGGTTGATCGCAAGTCCACATCAAGCACATGTCATTTTCTTGGACGATCTCTTGTCTGTTGGTCTTCAAAGAAGCAGAACTGTGTATCTCTCTCCACTGCTGAATCTGAATACATTGCTGCTGGATCCTGCTGCGCTCAGCTTCTATGGATGAAGCAAACTCTCAAGGACTATGGCATCCACCTGAAGCAAGTGCCACTCTACTGTGACAATGAAAGCGCCATCAAGATTCCCAACAACCCAGTCCAGCACTCGAAGACAAAGCACATTCAGATCCGTCATCACTTTCTCAGAGATCATGTCATGAAGGAAGATATTGATATCATTCACGTCAACACTGAAGAGCAATTGGCAGATATCTTCACAAAGCCCTTGGATGAGAAAAGGTTTTGCAAGTTGCGGTGTGAGCTAAATATCTTAGAATCCTCGAATGTCCTATAGTTGGACATGCATCCTAACGCTTATGCATATTGATGACTTAGATGTGCAACACACGAAGTAACGTATATCTTCAATCAATGAAGACATACACTCTAAGTGTGAATACATTAACGCGGAATTTGACTTCGGAGCGCCACGATAATTTTGCACCGTGTCTGGGTCTAATACTTCCTACACGGTGGGTAACGCCACCACCAAATTCTTGTTTGAAGTGTCTCAATTGGCGTCACATTGCAAAGTCTTCGCATTTGGTTTGTCTTCAACATTGATTTGACGTCACGTTCATTTTCACAATGTTGAGCTGGTCTTATGCTGATATATACAAATATTCATATTTTGTCCTCTATAGCATCCACTTATAGCTATGTCTTCATACTTGAATTTTTGATCTAAGTGAATGTGAACGGACCCTAACCCCTTATGTGCTTCTACCTCAAATTCTATCTATCCAAATCATATGCATTCTATTGAAACCTGTCGATTGTCTTCTCTGCATCCTTGTCAGCAGAAGACAAAGCGACAAAAGTTGAAATCCATTTTAATGCTATATCCTTGTTACTGGAGAAGCCGGAACGACCACCCGACAATCCAGGCGTGCGTGGGAACATGGAACAACTTCCAATATGTTGCAAGCATGCTACGTGTCCTTCGGATGTGAACCGCTAGGGGCACCTGCGTAATTACGATGTGTTGTCCCTTTCCTTATAAATATACACTCACCGCGGTCATTATCTCTTCTTCCACCTCGCCACCTCGTACAAACCCTAGTGCCTCCGCTAGCTTGCGTCGACACCAGAGACGAAGCGCTTAGCTGCCGCGACTTCTTCGACGCCGTCCTCACGCCGGCCGCGGACCTCGTCCTCTCCGCCGCCGCCGTAGGTTTCTTCCGCCGCCAAGTTAGGGCGTAGGAGATTGAACTAATCGGCCTCTCTCTCCACCTCGTCTAGCAGTTCGTCAGCGGTAATTAAAACTTACTTTTTACTGCCTTTTTGATCCGTTAAATCCATCCACTTTAATCAAAAGTGGTTTCTTCACTTTCAAATCTGGATCCATCTTGTCGGGTGGTAGGTGCGACATATGCCAACGGGTGGCTTATCATTGTGGGTGCCAATAAGACGTCGCCGGTGCCTGGAAACGGGATGAGGCGAAGACATGCACGCCGGCGGATCTTACCTAGGTTCGGGGCTCTCCGAGGAGATAACACCCCTAGTCCTGCTCTGCAGGGTCTCCGCATGATCACTAGATCAGGAAAAGTAGCTACAATCGCTCCTAGAGCTGTTGGGTTCAAGGGAGAAGAAGAACAAGGCTAGCCCTCACTTCTCTCTATCTATGGTGTGTGTGCTATGCTCAGAAGCCAACCCTTTGCATGGGTGCCCCGGGGGGTTTATATAGGCCTACCCCCCGGGGGTACAATTGTAATCCGGCTGGGCTCTGGTCCCAGCCGTCAGTGTCTATGCTCGCGGGCTTCTCCGCCGGCTGTTGGGGCCCGCCGACTAGTGGATCCCGCCGACTGCCGGCCTCTTGGTCGACAGGCCGGCCCCACCGCCTAAGATCTTGTCGGCGGCTGCTTACTGTAGCTTCGCCCTTGATGACGAGGGCTTCGTTGAGGTAAGCATGGCTACAGTGGGCCGCCTCGGGGGCTCCCACTATAGCCTTACCTCGTCTTGTCTCCTTAATGTGGCGCACGCTTCGAGGGAGGGAGTAGCCGACTTCTGGGGGCCGGCTACGCCCTTGACCGACTGGGGGAGGCCGGGCCGCCTCCGCACCTCTCTCTGGCCGAAGGGACCCGCCGCCCGTGAGTCGTACCGGCGTCGGCCGTGGGTGAAGTCGGGGCTAGCATGGCTACAGTGCCGAGCCGGACGGGGGATGACCGTTCCGTATGGCGTCCTATGGCCATGCCTGCCTCGGGCTTCGGGGGTAGTGGGCCGCACTGTGGCCACACCCCGTCTTGTCACCGTTATGTGGGTGTAGTCTTGGTGGTTGCCTTCTTGGCCGGCTTCTTGGAGTCGGCGCCCTTCGAGGCCGGCTTCCTGGAGTCGGCCACCCCGCGGTTATCCCGGGGGGGAGATTGCTGAGGCTGGGCCGCCTTCCGCGAGTCGGCTTCAGAGGTAGCCGGCCAGGGGAGGCGGTCCAATGCTTGGAGTACTTGAAGGCCCAAGGGCCTGATATTTTTTTTTAGAAGAACCAGGGGCAGTCGGTTAGGCTACCCGTGGCCATTTACTCCGACACATCTTCATCTGCATCTCATATCATGCCAAGTATATTCAGTTATGCTTCACAACTAGTTAGATTCCTCACTTGTACTTATTCATGGATTCGTACAAATCTGGAACCGACTCTCATCAAATAAGTGAATGTCTTCGCACTATGAGGTCAATGTCTTCAAACTGATTAATCTTCAAAATCTTCTGAGAATGCATATGACCTCTTCCCCTTCCCTCGCACCTCTAATGCTGTCACAAGTACATGTCCGTGGGAGAATCCCTTGGTTCTCATAGTCTACATTCATTTGCAGAGTTCTTACAGCGTCATATTCACTCACCTGAAGCCAGCTCCTGTCTGACCAGCAAAAGGAATCCATTCACTGTCTTGAAGCCGTTCAGTCTGAATATAATGGCAACAGAGAAATCAGCTAGAAAAGGCGGCAGGCAGCGCCGTGGAGATACAGCTAAGGATTTACCTCCTAATTTGTTTGAAATGTACAAGAAAGATCCTGAGGAAAGCTATGGCCAGCGCAAAACCCGAATCCAATGGATTCGAAGATATTGGGCAGAAGAATGGTTCAAATACAGATTTGTGACTGCTGAATATGCTGAAAAGAACGCTATCAAGCGCCCATGGGGAGATATTCTATCCATAAATCTGCAGCCCAATTCTAAGTCTGAAGCCATTGCTCAAGGCTTCTACCCATGCATGGTCCGAGGACCGAAGCCAGAGAATGCCGACCCATCATCTATGTTATGGTGTCGTGAAGACAATCTTTTCAAGCACAACTATCAGTTTGCAAAAGAGTCAGCTGTGAAGAACAAGAAAGGTCTTGGACTCAACTTCAACCCTGGTCCATCTGCTCCAAGGGCTGATGGCACACGCGATGCCAATCCAAATGTCATCGGCCCCTTCAACAACTTTGATGGCCTCCTCTCCCACATAGCTGCTCAGAGGGCCACTGTGGAGCAATCTGCTGAAGACGCAGACTCTGAAGACGCGCCAGCACCACCACAGCTGCAGAAGAAGAAGAAAACAAAGGCTTCGAAGCCCTCTGCCTCACCAAAAGCTTCACGTGTAAAGCCATTGGCCACTGCACCTCCTGAACCCAGTGTGCAATCTGAAGATCTGTCTCGTGTCTCCAAGAAGACCGAGAAGACAAAGAAAACCATGAAGCCCAAGAAGATTTCTGGGCATGAACTGACTCTTGCTGCCGTTCTGCGCAATGAGGATGACACCATTGATTTGTCCAGCGACGAAGATCTTGGTGATGATGCCCTTGAGCTACTGATCAAGAGCAAGCAAGAGGTGGAGATCTTCAATGATCTGCCCCTCTTTGATGTTGATATACTGAACAACTTCATTGATGAGTGGTTCGACGACCAGAGCATTAGCATTGATGATATTCAGCTTCCTGTGGACATCAGCGTCACATTTCACGGAGCCATTGCAAATGAGTTGGCCTTGGCTCAAAAGATTGTCGAGCTCAAGAATAAAATTGACTATGACCAGGCTCACTTCAAGAAGAACATGGCCAAGCTCAGCGTGGCAGATGTTCAGATCTTCAAGAAGATGTTGCATGAGCTCAAGGAACAGTTTCACAAGAAGCGGGAAGAAGCAAAAGGTTCAAGAGAGCGCATGAAGTACTTTGCACAGAAATGTGTTCAGGCACACAATGAGGCTGAGAAGCGCAAGGCTCTTGGGCGTCCTGGCATCGACCCCAAGATGGCTGCCAAACAAAAGCAAAAGTCTGCTGAAGCCCAAAGTGAAGCATCCAGGCAGGAAGAACCTCGCATTGTCTTCCCCGCCAGCATGACAGGCTCGAAGCCTAAGGTCCCCTCAGCAGCTTCAGAACTAAAGAAGACAAGGGCAGCTGAAGCCGAAGCCAAGAAACGTAAGCACAAGAATGCCTCTGATGATGCACCATCGAAGAAGAAACTGAAGACAAAGTCTTCAAAGAAAGAGCATGTTGCGGCCTCTCAGCCCCTCATTGTTGAACCCATCTCTGTCGCTCTTCCAGCCACCACCAACAAAGATCGTCGCATTGTGATCCACACGCCTGCTTCCACAGAGGCTCATGAAGATGAAGAAGTTCCCGCTGTTGACCCCATCACAGCTGAAGACATTGGTCGTGAAGACAATGTAGAAGATGATGAAGTCCTTCCTCAACTTGAGCACCAAAT
Source organism: Triticum aestivum (assembly GCF_018294505.1). Lineage (NCBI taxonomy): Eukaryota > Viridiplantae > Streptophyta > Magnoliopsida > Poales > Poaceae > Triticum > Triticum aestivum. The sequence goes on along the minus strand of NC_057808.1, from coordinate 34,494,958 downwards.
GGTATCATCGCCTGTTATTACGAACAGCAAACTCATCAGCATTGGTCATCCATTGACGCCAATCACTCAGGATGACTCATGGGCCCATCGCCCTCAACAAGACACCCCCATTCATGATGAGACACCCAGAACACCCCCACCTCAAGTCACCACTTCGGTACTTGACGACGACAACTACATGGTGCAGACCACTCCATCACCACAGGCGTCGCCCGCTTTCCGCAGGCTTCGCAAAGGCCCTAGGCCATAGGTCACCATGTCGAGCATTCCGGAAGGGGAAGCACAACAAAGCTCAGTAGCACGTCAAGTGTTTCCTGAAGCCACCCCTACTGTGAATGTCTCTGAGTCTGAAGCTAAAGCTGCTGAAGACATTCCGGCTGCATCAGCCGATGAAGATCAAGAAACAAGAGAAGAAGAAAGAGTTGCCACACCCCCTGCCACTGATCAAGTCATTCACGAGGAGAATGTAACTATTCCCGACCCTCCTGTTATTGAAGAAACGGAGGTTGAACACACTAAGGCTGCCACAAAAAACTCTACTGACGCCAATGACGTTGTCATGGCCGAAGACAATGTGGAGCCTGAAGCTAATGTTGTACCTGAAGCCACTGTCAATGCTAAAGCCATTGTTCCATCTCCAAGGCCTCACACCATTGAATAGGACTACGATCGCGACCAGCTTGTCACAGTGAGATGGCCCGTTTTGGTTCCCCCAACAGCTCCCGGACCACAGTACGACTACCATGTTGAGCAGAGGCCTCAGGTTCAGAAGCCAAAGCCCAGGCTGCCAAGGCTTCCAGGTGCTTCCACCTCACCAGGATCGTTCAGCGTGAACAGCTTCGGGGCACACAATACTTTCTTTGACAGTGCCAATAATCCATACTCGAACCCAAAGATCTCTTCCGATCGATTCTGGAGCTATCAGCAGCGCGGCTATTACTCCTGCATTCTATACAATCAAGAGCGAATCTTTCCTCACATGCGTCTTGATTGTGAAGCTATTGCTGGGCTGCCCTGTCTTGAAGAAGCACCAGACTGCTTTAGAGATGCTGGCCTTCTACAGTTTGTAACTGATAAAGAGCACTGGAATGAAGAGCTTCTGCTGCAGTTCTATGCCACACTTCACATTCGTGGCTACAACAGGGATCCGAAGACAAGGATCCTTGAGTGGATGACACGAGATGTGCACCATGAAGCCAAAGCTCAAGACATCATTGATCTTACTTCCCTGCCCACTCCAGGTGAATTATATGAGCATGGTTGTCAACTTCACAATAATGAACTGTAGAGTATCTTTCATAGGCCTGAACCCAATATGAGTCAGATGCTCAGTATGATGAAGCCATTGCCTCAAGATGCTGAATATCCCAAGGAATTCTTCGTCAAAGACCTTGAGTACTTGCCCCGCACAATTTATCATATTCTGAGGCGTACTCTATGCCCAGTCAAGGGATATTCATCTGAAGCCAAACTTGAAGGAACCATGAAGACTTTGGTATTCTATATTGTCAATGGCATCAGATTCAATTCCCAGGATTTCTTCATCAGACAACTTGCTGCATCTGGGATTGATCTGTTTGGTTTGAAGTTTTATGCTCCATGGGTGATGCGTGTGATCAAACTCCATTCTTCTGTTGACTATCAGCCCTCGGCGCGCAACCATCTTGTTTTTCTGCCTAAGGTTGATCTTATTGGGGATCGTTGCAGAAATTCAAATTTTTCTACGCATCACCAAGATCAATCTATGGAGTTTACTAGCAACGAGAGGGGAGTGCATCTTCATACCTTTGAAGATCGTGATGCGGAAGCGTTGCAAGAACGCGGTTGGAGGAGTTGTACACGTAGCGATTCAGATCGCGGCAGAATCCGATCCAAACACCGAACAACGGTGCCTCCGCGTTCAACACACGTGCAGCCCGGTGACGTCTCCCGCGCCTTGATCAAGCAAGGAGGAGGGAGAGGTTGAGGAAGAAGGCTCCAACAGCAGCACGACGGCGTGGTGGTGGTGGAGTGGCAGTTCTCCGGCAGGGCTTCGCCAAGCTCATGCGGAGGAGGAGAGGTGTTGGGGAGGGGAGGGGTTGCGCCTTGGATGTGGTGCTGCAGCCCTCCCTCCACCCCTCTATTTATAGGGAGAAGGGGGAAGGGGGCCGGCCCCTCTAGATGAGATCTAGAGGGGGGGCGGCGGGCAAGGGGGAGGGAGCTTGCCCCCCAAGCAAGGGGGGCGCCCCCCTTTAGGGTTCCCCCCAACCCTAGGCGCATGGGCCCTAGGGGGGATGGCGCCCAGCCCACTTAGGGGCTGGTTCCCTTCAACCTACAGCCCATAAGGCCCTTCGGGGCAGGTGGACCCCCGGAACCCCTCCGGTGGTCCCGGTACAATACCGGTATACCCCCGAATATTTCCGGTGACCGTATGATGACTTCCCATATATAAATCTTCACCTCCGGACCAATCCGGAACTCCTCGTGACGTCCGGGATCTCATCCGGGACTCCGAACAACATTCGGTAATCACATACAAACCTTCCTTATAACCCTAGCATCATCGAACCTTAAGTGTCTAGACCCTATGGGTTCGGGAATCATGCGGACATGACCGAGACACCTCTCTAGCCAATAACCAACAGCAGGATCTGGATACCCATGTTGGCTCCCACACGTGACACAATGATCTCATCGGATGAACCACGATGTCGAGGATTCAAGCAATCCCGTATACAATTCCCTTTGTCAATCGGTACGTTACTTCCCCGAGATTCGATCGTCGGTATCCCAATACCTCGTTCAATCTCGTTACCGGCAAGTCACTTTACTCGTTCCGTAATGCATGATCCCGTGACCAACTACTTGGTCACATCGAGCTCATTATGATCATGCATTACCAAGTGGGCCCAGAGATACCTCTCCGTCATACGGAGTGACAAATCCCAGTCTCGATCCGTGCCAACCCAACAGACACTTTCGGAGATACCTGTAGTGCACCTTTATAGTCACCCAGTTACGTTGTGACGTTTGGTACACCCAAAGCATTCCTACGGCATCCGGGAGTTGCACGATCTCATGGTCTAAGGAAATGATACTTGACATTAGAAAAGCTTTAGCAAACGAACTACACGATCTAGTGCTATGCTTAGGATTGGGTCTTGTCCATCACATCATTCTCCTAATGATGTGATCCCGTTATCAATGACATCCAATGTCCATGGTCAGGAAACCGTAACCATCTATTGATCAACGAGCTAGTCAACTAGAGGCTCACTAGGGACATGTTGTGGTCTATGTATTCACACATGTATTACGATTTCCGGATAACACAATTATAGCATGAACAATAGACAATTATCATGAACAAGGAAATATAATAATAACCATTTTATTATTGCCTCTAGGGCATATTTCCAATAGTCTCCCACTTGCACTAGAGTCAATAATCTAGTTACATTGTGATGAATTGAACACCCATAGAGTTCTGGTGTTGATCATTTTTTGCTCGTGGAAGAGGTTTAGTCAACGGATCTGCGACATTCCAGTCCATATGCACTTTACAAATATCTATGTCTCCATCTTGAACATTTTCACAAATGGAGTTGAAGCGACGCTTGATATGCCTGGTCTTCTTGTGAAACCTGGGCTCCTTGGCCAGGGTAATAGCTCCAGTGTTGTCACAGAAGATAGTCATCGGGCCCGACGCATTGGGAATAACTCCTAGGTCGGTAATGAACTCCTTCATCCAGATTGCTTCATGCGCTGCCTCCGAGGCTGCCATGTACTCCGCTTCACATGTAAATCCCGCCACGACGCTTTGCTTGCAACTGCACCAGCTGACTGCCCCACCATTCAAAATATACACGTATCCGGTTTGTGACTCGGAGTCATCCAGATCTGTGTCGAAGCTAGCGTCGACGTAACCCATTACGACGAGCTCTTCGTCACCTCCATAAATGAGAAACATATCCTTAGTCCTCTTCAGGTACTTCAGGATATTCTTGACCGCTGTCCAGTGTTCCATGCCGGGATTACTTTGGTACCTTCCTACCAAACATACGGCAAGGTTTACATCAGGCCTGGTACAGAGCATGGCATACATAATAGACCCTATGGCCGAGGCATAGGGGATGACACTCATCTTTTCTCTATCTTCTGCCGTGGTCGGGCATTGAGCCTTGCTCAGTCTCACACCTTGCAATACAGGCAAGAACCCCTTCTTGGACTGATCCATATTGAACTTCTTCAATATCTTGTCAAGGTACGTGCTTTGTGAAAGACCAATGAGGCGTCTCGATCTATCTCTACAGATCTTGATGCTTAATATATAAGCAGCTTCAGGGCCGGATCTGGGCCTATGCGGCCTGGTGCGGCGGCCAGGGGCCCATATCTAAAGGGGGCCCATAATTTTGTATACCCTTATATATATATTACTATACATCTAAAAAAATAGAAGCCTTGGCCCGGCCGGCCGGCCCAGCAGTCCAGCACGTAGGCGCTCGACGCCTCGACAGGAGCGGAGATCGCGACGGATCGCGAGTCACGACGAGTCGACTCCTCGAGGCTGGACTGGTCCTCGTATCCAGAGTCCATACTCCAGTGTCATCGGTCATCTTCGCCGAGTCACCGATCGGCGATCGCCTCCAGCCTCCGAATCTCCGATCCAGGATTCGATCGCCAGGGCCTGCGCTTGCCTCTGGGCTCTGGCTCCTAAGTCCTATCGCCCCTGTCTCCGACACTCCGAGGCTCCGACGATCGCTCCGGTGTCTCCGAATCTCTGATCGCCCTTCTCTGGTATAGTTAATATGGGGCTTTTTTTCCTATCTTTTTTCTTTAGATGACGCGTATAATAGTAACAGGAGAGCTCAATGTTTAATTCTTTATGTAATGTTGTTGATTACTTCATAATTTTAGGTGATATGGCACCGAAACATAAGTCCGGTTGTGCGAAAAGGAATAAAAGAAAAAGGGATCTTGCACTTGCTGAATCACAAAAAGGGGCTCTAAAAATGTATTTTCCGGCAACAAGTAGTGTTGATGTCAATAATGATAATCAAATTGAAGAATCTGAACATGATCAAGATGATGATCATAATTCAAATGTTGATCATGAGGTCAATGAACAGTCCTCGGGCCAGGGTAAGTAATTAAATACCTTCAATTTTTTGCAGAAGTAAGTTAGTAACTAATTATAATTTCTTAAGTTTAAATGTAGGTCTTGATGTTAATAAGGACAATACGGAGGAGGAAAATTTGCAGCCTTCACCCGAAGCTCCGAATATTGATGAGCAGGTTGATTCTCTGTTATCTCTATACGATCCTAGAACATGGGATAATCTTGACAACAGCAAACGGGATATTCTAATTGAAAAGGGGCCTGTGAGAGAAATGGATCTGGTGTTCCCAAAGGATGACGAGGGTAGACATTTCTCATATTTTCACTACACCAGAAAGTTAGCTAATGAAGAGGTTATTCACAGAAAGTGGTTGGTTTACTCTAAAGAGGTTGACAAAGTTTATTGTTTTTGTTGCAAGTTATTCAAATCAAATCAGAATAGGTCATTGCTAGCATCTGATGGATTGAGGGACTGGAGGCGTATTAGTGCAAGACTCAAAGAACATGAGGTTAGTGTTGAACACTTTACCAACATGAATACATGGAATGAACTAAGGTTGAGGTTAAGCAAAAAAAAACAATTGATGATGAGATGCAGCAGAAGGTTGCAAAGGAAAAAGAGCGTTGGAGACAGGTATTGCTCAGGATAGTTTCTTTAGTGAAGTTTCTTGCAAAACCTAATTTGGGATTTCGAGGAACAAATGAGAAGCTGTTTGAACATAATAATGGCAATTTTTTGGGCTCAGTTGAAATGATTGCTGAATTTGATCCTGTGATGCAAGAACATATTAGGCGCATTCAAAACAAGGAAATACATCATCATTATCTTGGCCATGGTATTCAGGATGAGTTGATCTTACTTCTTGCTGATTCCGTCAAAATTTTTATCTTAAAGACCATCAAGGATGCCAAGTATTTCTCTGTTATATTGGACTATACTCCAGATGTGAGCCATGAAGAACAAATGACGCTAATTGTGCGTTGTGTGAATATGTCAAGTAACATTCCAAGAGTCGAGGAGTTTTTCCTAGAGTTTTTAAAGGTTCATGATACATCAGGATTAGAGCTTAATGTGTTGATGGATACATTGGACTCTCTTGATCTGGACGTTGCTGATGTAAGAGGGCAAGGTTATGACAATGGTTCTAACATGAAGGGAAAAAATCAAGGTGTTCAGAATCGCTTGCTTGAAGTTAATCCCAAAGCATTATATATGCCATGTGCATGTCATAGTTTGAATCTCACACTTTGTGATATGGCAAAATCTTGCGAACATGCGATTTCATTCTTCGGTATTATCCAGCGTATATATGTACTGTTTGCACGTTCTACTAAAAGGTGGAAGATTTTGCTTGATAATGTTCCAGGTCTGACTCTCAAACCTTTGTCTGATACTCATTGGGAGAGCCGAATAAAGAGTGTGCAACCTATAAGGTACCAAACTTCCCAAGTAAGATCAGCTTTGAAGGAGTTGGAGAAGACTGCTAGGGAGGATAATGATCTAGCTACAGTAAGTGATGCTCAATCTTTGTTCAAAGCACTTGGGAAATTCGAGACTTTAGTTGGTATGATTATTTGGCATGACATACTATTTTCTATTAATATGGTGAGCAAAATGTTACAAGAAAAAATGGTGTGCATCGATGCTACTCTAAAACACATTGATGGGGTCAAGTCATATTTTCAGAAGTATAGAGATGAAGGCTTCAATTCTAGTATTGAAAGTGCCAAAGCCATTGCGTTGGATATGGGCATAGAGCCCCAATTTCGTACAAAACGTAAAAGTAAAAGGAAGAAGCATTTTGATGAAATCAATGATGAAGATGAAGATCTACAACTGTCAGCTATTGAATCCTTCAGAGTTACATACTTTCTTGTCATTGTTGACACCGCAATTGCTTCATTGTCTAGTCGATTTGATCAGCTGAAGGCATTTGAAGATTTTTTTGGTTTCTTATTCAACTCAAATAATCTGAAGTCTTTGGATGAAAGTAGTCTACGCAAATCATGCACCACTTTTGCAAAAGCTTTTACTCATAAGAAGTCGCGAGATGTTGATCTTGATGATTTTTTCTCTGAGTTAAAAGTATTGCAACTAACCTTGCCAGATGCTTTGATGTCAGCACTTGAGATTCTTCAGTTTGTTACCGCTGCAAATTGCTATCCAAATGTATCAGTTGCCTATCGGATCCTCTTGACTATACCTGTGACTGTAGCCTCAGCTGAAAGAAGTTTCTCTAAACTGAAACTATTGAAGAATTGTTTGAGGTCAACTATGTTACAAGACAGATTGAATGGCTTGGCTACATGTTGCATTGAGAAGGATATCTTGGATAAAATTGATCTTGAGATTATAATCAATGATTTTGCATCTAGAAATGCCCGGAGAAGCTTTTTTATGAAGCATTGACGCATTATTGTCATTGGACTCATTGGAATTATTTTTTATTTAAGGTAATCAAATTCGCGGCAAATACTATTTGTTATATTTTAAGACTACAATGTGTGGTTTGATGTTACGTTTACTATTTTATAAGCAAAACTACATACATATATGTTTATTTTTTAGATATGTGTACATATACATTAGACTTAGGGCCCATACCATTTACTTGGCCAAGGGCCCCGCCCAATATAGATCCGGCCCTGAGCAGCTTCTCCAAGGTCCTTCATTGAAAAAAACTTATTCAAGTAGGCCTTTATGCTTTCCAAGAATTCTATATCATTTCCCATCAATAGTATGTCATCCACATATAATATGAGAAACGCTACAGAGCTCCCACAAACTTTCTTGTAAACACAGGCTTCTCCATAAGTCTGCGTAAACCCAAACGCTTTGATCATCTCATCAAAGCGAATGTTCCAACTCCGAGATGCTTGCACCAGCCCATAGATTGAGCGTTGGAGCTTGCACACCTTGTCAGCATTCTTAGGATCGAGAAAACCTTCTGGCTGCATCATATACAATTCTTCCTTAAGGAAACCATTAAGGAATGCCGTTTTGACGTCCATTTGCCATATCCCATAATCATAGAACACGGCAATTGCTAACATGATTCGGACGGACTTCAGCTTCGCTACGAGTGAGAAAGTCTCATCATAGTCAACCCCTTGAACTTGTCGATAACCCTTAGCAACAAGCCGAGCCTTATAGATGGTCACATTACCATCTGCGTCTGTCTTCTTCTTAAAGATCCATTTATTTTCTATGGCTCGCCGATCATCGGGCAAGTCAGTCAAAGTCCATACTTCGTTTTCATACATGGATCCTATCTCGGATTTCATGGCTTCAAGCCATTTGTCGGAATCCAGGCCCGCCATCGCTTCTTCATAGTTCGAAGGTTCACCATTGTCTAACACCATGATTTCCAGGACAGGGTTGCCGTACCACTCTGGTGCGGAACGTGTCCTTGTGGACCTATGAAGTTCAGTAGTAACTTGATCCGAAGTTCCTTGATCATCATCATTAACTTCCTCTCTAGTTGGTGCAGGCACCACAGAAACATTTTCTTGAGCTGCGCTACTTTCCGGTTCAAGAGGCAGTACTTCATCAAGTTCAAATTTCCTCCCACTTACTTCTTTCGAGAGAAACTCTTTCTCTAGAAAGGATCCATTCTTGGCAACAAAGATCTTGCCTTCGGATCTGAGGTAGAAGGTATACCCAATAGTTTCCTTACGGTATCCTATGAAGACGCATTTTTCCGACTTGGGTTCAAGCTTTTCAGGTTAAAGTTTCTTGACATAAGCATCGCATCCCCAAACTTTCAGAAACGACAGCTTAGGTTTCTTCCCAAACCATAATTCATACGGTGTCGTCTCAACGGATTTCGACGGAGCCCTATTTAAAGTGAATGCGGCAGTCTCTAAAGCATATCCCCAAAATGATAGCGGTAGGTCGGTAAGAGACATCATAGATCGCACCATGTCCAATAGAGTGCGATTACGACGTTCGGACACACCATTAAGCTGAGGTGTTCTAGGCGGCGTGAGTTGTGAAACAATTCCACATTTCCTTAAGTGTGTGCCAAATTCGTGACTCAAATATTCTCCCCCACGATCTGATCGTAAGAACTTTATTTTCCTGTCACGTTGATTCTCAACCTCACTCTGAAATTCCTTGAACTTTTCAAAGGTCTCAGACTTGTGTTTCATTAAGTAGACATACCCATATCTACTTAAGTCATCAGTGAGGGTGAGAACATAACGATAACCACCGCGAGCCTCAACGCTCATTGGACCGCACACATCAGTATGTATGATTTCCAATAAGTTGGTTGCTCGCTCCATTGTTCCGGAGAACGGAGTCTTGGTCATTTTGCCCATGAGGCATGGTTCGCACGTGTCAAATGATTCATAATCAAGAGACTCCAAAAGTCCATCTGCATGGAGTTTCTTCATGCGTTTGACACCAATGTGACCAAGGCGGCAGTGCCACAAGTATGTGGGACTATCATTATCAACCTTACATCTTTTGGCATTCACACTATGAATATGTGTAACATCACGTTCGAGATTCAATAAGAATAAACCATTGACCAGCGGGGCATGACCATAAAACATATCTCTCATATAAATAGAACAACCATTATTCTCAGATTTAAATGAGTAGCCATCTCGCATTAAACGAGATCCAGATACAATGTTCATGCTCAAAGCTGGCACTAAATAACAACTATTGAGGTTTAAAACTAATCCCGTAGGTAAATGTAGAGGTAGCGTGCCGACGGCAATCACATCGACCTTGGAACCATTCCCGACGCGCATCGTCACCTCGTCCTTCCCAAGTCTCCGCTTATTCCGCAGCTCCTGTTTTGAGTTAAAAATATGAGCAACCGCACCGGTATCAAATACCCAGGAGCTACTACGAGCGCTGGTAAGGTACACATCAATAACATGTATATCACATATACCTTTGGTATTGCCGGCCTTCTTATCCGCTAAGTACTTGGGGCAGTTCCGCTTCCAGTGACCGTTTCCCTTGCAATAAAAGCACTCAGTCTCAGGCTTGGGTCCATGCTTTGGCTTCTTCCCGGCAACTGGCTTACCGGGCGCGGCAACCCCCTTGTCGTCCTTCTTGAAGTTCTTCTTACCCTTGTCTTTCTTGAAACTAGTGGTTTTATTGACCATCAACACTTGATGTTCCTTTTTGATCTCCACCTCCGCTGATTTTAGCATTGAATATACCTCAGGAATGGTCTTTTCCATCCCCTGCATATTGAAGTTCATCACAAATCTTTTGTAGCTAGGTGGGAGCGACTGAAGGATTCTGTCAACGACCGCGTCATCCGGGAGATTAACTCCCAGCTGAGATAAGCGATTGTGTAACCCAGACATTTTGAGTATGTGCTCGCTGACAGAACTATTCTCCTCCATCTTACAACTGTAGAACTTGTCGGAGACTTCATATCTCTCGACTCGGGCATGAGCTTGGACAACCATTTTCAGCTCTTGGAAGATCTCATATGCTTCGTGCTGCTCAAAACGCTTTTGGAGCCCCGGTTCTAAGCTGTAAAGCATGCCGCACTGAACCATGGAGTAGTCATCAACACGTGCTTGCCAGGCGTTCATAACGTCTTGGTTTGCTGGGACGGGTGCTTCACCTAGCGGTGCTTCCAGGACATATGCTTTCTTGGCAGCTATTTGGATGATCCTCAAGTTCCGGACCCAGTCCGTATAGTTGCTACCATCGTCTTTCAGCTTGGTTTTCTCTAGGAACGCGTTGAAGTTGAGGTTGACATTAGCGTGGGCCATGTGATCTACAAGACATATTGCAAAGGTTTTAGACTAAGTTCATGACAATTAAATTCATCTAATCGAATTATTAATGAAATCCCACTCAGACAGACATCCCTCTAGTCATCTAAGTGATACATGATCCGAGTCAACTAGGCCGTGTCCGATCATCACGTGAGACAGACTAGTCATCATCGGTGAATACCTTCATGTTGATCGTATCTGCTATACGACTCATGCTCGACCTTTCGGTCTCTTGTGTTCTAAGGCCATGTCTGTACATGCTAGGCTCGTCAAGTCAACCTAAGTGTATTGCGTGTGTAAATCTGGCTTACACCCGTTGTATGCGAACGTTAGAACCTATCACACCCGATCATCACGTGGTGCTTCGGAACAACGAACCTTCACAACGGTGCACAGTTAGGGGAACACTTTCTTGAAATTTTAGCGAGCGATCATCTTATTTATGCTACCGTCGTTCTAAGCAAATAAGATGTAAAACATGATAAACATCACATGCAATCAAATAGTGACATGATATGGCCAATATCATTTTGCTCCTTTTGATCTCCATCTTCGGGGAGCCATGATCATCATCGTCACCGGCATGACACCATGATCTCCATCATCGTGTCTTCATGAAGTTGTCTCGTCAACTATTACTTCTACTACTATGGCTAACGGTTAGCAATAAAGTAAAGTAATTACATGACGTTCCAGTTGACATGCAGGTCATAAATAAATTAAGACAACTCCTATGGCTCCTGCCGGTTGTCATACTCATCGACATGCAAGTCGTGATTCCTATTACAAGAACATGATCAATATCATACATCACATATATCATTCATCACATCCTTCTGGCCATATCACATCACATGACACTTGCTGCAAAAACAAGTTAGATGTCCTTTAATTGTTGTTGCAAATTTTTACGTGGCTGTTATAGGTTTCTAGCAAGAATGTTTCTTACCTACGCCAAAACCACAACGTGATATGCCAATTTCTATTTACCCTTCATAAGGACCCTTTTCATAGAATCCGATCCGACTAAAGTGGGAGAGACAGACACCCGCTAGCCACCTTATGCAACTAGTGCATGTCAGTCGGTGGAACCTGTCTCACGTAAGCATACGTGTAAGGTCGGTCCGGGCTGCTTCATCCCACGATGCCGCCGAATCAAGATAAGACTAGTAACGGCAAGTAAATTGACAAAATCGACGCCCACAACAACTTGTGTTCTACTCGTGCATAGAAGCTACGCATAGACCTAGCTCATGATGCCACTGTTGGGGATCGTTGCAGAAATTAAAAAATTTCTACGCATCACCAAGATCAATCTATGGAGTTTACTAGCAACGAGAGGGGAGTGCATCTTCATACCTTTGAAGATCGCGATGCGGAAGCATTGCAAGAACGCGGTTGGAGGAGTTGTACACGTAGCGATTCAGATCGCGGCAGAATCCGATCCAAACATCGAACAACGGTGCCTCCGCGTTCAACACACATGCAGCCCGGTGACGTCTCCCGTGCCTTGATCCAACAAGGAGGAGGGAGAGGTTGAGGAAGAAGGCTCCAACAGCAGCACGATGGCGTGGTGGTGCTGGAGTGGCAGTTCTCCGGCAGGGCTTCGCCAAGCTCACGCGGAGGAGGAGAGGTGTTGGGGAGGGGAGGGGCTGCGCCTTGGATGTGGTGCTGCAGCCCTCCCTCCACCCCTTATAGGGAGAAGGGAGAAGGGGGCCGGCCCTTCTAGATGAGATCTAGAGGGGCGGCGGCCAAGGGGGAGGGGGCTTGCCCCCCAAGCAGGGGGGCGCCCCCCTTTAGGGTTCCCCCAACCCTAGGCGCATGGGACCTAGGGGGGATGGCGCCCAGCCCACTTAGGGGCTGGTTCCCTTCCACCTACAGCCCATAAGGCCCTCCGGGGCAGGTGGACCCTCCCGGTGGACCCCCGGAACCCCTCTGGTGGTCCCGGTACAATACCGGTATACCCCCGAATATTTCCGGTGACCGTATGATGACTTCCCATATATAAATCTTCACCTCCGGACCAATCCAAAACTCCTCGTGACGTCCAGGATCTCATCCGGGACTCCGAACAACATTCGGTAATCACATAAAAACCTTCCTTATAACCCTAGCGTCATCGAACCTTAAGTGTGTAGACCCTACGGGTTCTGGAATCATGCAGACATGACCGAGACACCTTTCTTGCCAATAACCAACAGCGGGATCTGGATACCCATGTTGGCTCCCACATGTTCCACGATGATCTCATCGGATGAACCACGATGTCGACGATTCAAGCAGTCCCGTATACAATTCCCTTTGTCAATCGGTATGTTACTTTCCCGAGATTCGATCGTCGGTATCCCAATACCTCGTTCAATCTCGTTCCGGCAAGTCACTTTACTCATTCCGTAATGCATGATCCCGTGACCAACTACTTGGTCACATCGAGCTCATTATGATGATGCATTACCGAGTGGGCCCGGAGATACCTCTCCGTCATACGGAGTGACAAATCCCAGTCTCAATCCGTGCCAACCCAACAGACACTTTCGAAGATACCTGTAGTGCACCTTTATAGTCACCCAGTTACGTTGTGATGTTTGGTACACCCAAAGCATTCCTACGACATCCGGGAGTTGCACGATCTCATGGTCTAAGGAAATGATACTTGACATTAGAAAAGCTTTAGCAAACGAACTACACGATCTAGTGCTATGCTTAGGATTGGGTCTTGTCCATCACATCATTCTCCTAATGATGTGATCCCGTTATCAATGACATCCAATGTCCATGGTCAGGAAACCGTAACCATCTATTGATCAACGAGCTAGTCAACTAGAGGCTCACTAGGGACATGTTGTGGTCTATGTATTCACACATGTATTACGATTTCCGGATAACACAATTATAGCATGAACAATAGACAATTATCATGAACAAGGAAATATAATAATAACCATTTTATTATTGCCTCTAGGGCATATTTCCAACAGATCTGTCCATTGAAGTCATCTACCCTGAGCCTGCCAAGGAGCCTCTATATCTTCATAATGTTGATCGTCAAAGCTTCACGAAACCAATAGAAGGAATACATGTTCCCAATGCTGCAACTACTGCTTATCCACTGGCTGGCAATATGCGTGAGCCACATCGTGCCAACACTGAAGCTACTGCTAGTACAATCGCCCAAAGGCCTCGGAAGCGTTCTCGTGTACTCAATGACCGAGAGCTTCTTGTGGCCTTACATCAGAAGCAGGACAAGCACCATGACTGGCTAAAGCGTCAGATGCAGAGTATCTTGGTGGACGTCAATCACATCAGAAACTTGGCCTATCAGCGGTCTTGGAAGAGTCTCACACTACTATGCCCTGAAGAAGATCTTCACGAAGATGGCTTCTCTGAGGGCTTCAAATTTGATTCCAGACCTCCATGCAATGCAAGCTGGCGCCGCACTCCATCCATTGAAGATTCTGAGCATTCATCTTCGGCTGCAACTGTTGTTGCTAGAGTCATCGATGAAGAAGACGACGCCATTTCACCAACCATGGCAGCACTGCATCTCGACACTACACCATGCCCTTCTGCACCACCGAACTCCAGCGTCGACCCTGCACCTTCATCTACTCCTGATGGGAACGAGTAGATACTCTATGTTTTCAAACCTTTTTGGTCATTACTGACAAAAGGGGGAGAAGCATATGAGTTAATAGTCTTCAAGCGGGTCCTTATGGGTGGTTGCACTATTTTTGCCAAGTGTTTACAACTCTCGTCTTTTGATATATTTGGTTCTTTGTGTTGTAACACTTAAACTCGATGGTTGTCTGCTACTTTTTCTGCTACTCTGTGATGCGATGATTAATTTCTCATGAAGTCATTCTACAGACATCCATTTTTCATTATGCATGTCATTATCTTTGTTATATCTTTATATGCATGATGAATTGTCTTCATAAGTTGAAGAGGATCTCCACAAAGTAAAACATGCCATGTGCATTTGCATTCAAAAGCAAACTACTTATATGCACATCTTCAGGGGGAGCCTTCTGCTACTTATGAAGACAATGCCTTAATCCTTAAACTTTCACATACTTTTATCCCCGTTGAAAACTTCAACCAGTTTGTCATCAATCACTACTGCAGGATGCTGTTAACGCGACACTACGATCAGAGACCCTTCGAGAAACTGTGTGCGATGCCATAATCGCAAACGGTGTTGTATGAAAACCGTCAGAAATGTGTAAAACGTTTGCGATGACGGATGCATCGAACACGGTTCAGGTTTTAGTTGCGTGTGCGATGAAGGGCATACTGTTTAGTTCAATGAACTGTTTGCGATGAGGAGGAACAAAAGAGACGGGCAGCCAGATGAAGGCGTGTGCGATACACAGCAGACGGTTCACTAGGATGAACTGTGTGTGATTAGGCAACACAATGGAAACGGTCAGCCAGATCAAAGGTGTGTGCGATATATGACATGCGGTTCACTCGGATGAACTGTTTGCGTTGAGACATGAGAACAGAAACGGTTCACTTAACAAGATGTGTGTGATACACGACAAATAGGTCTGTAATCATAAATGTGTCTGAAGACCGATAAGAACACAGACGGTTGCTGCTAATAACACGTGTGTGTTGTGCGATGGGATTGCATACAGAACAACAACATATATATACACACACTTATAAGGACATGCTTGCATAACCAAATTAAACATCCACTTACATAGGTGGCTACTACAACCATGGCATTTGCACACACCAAAATAAACTATTACATGCATAATTACATAGGTGGCTACTACACACATGACATTTCCACACACACCAATAAAGTAAACTATATATTACATGCATGATTAACTAGCATAAATGATCATCTGATCATCATCTACTTCTTGTGACGCTTGCTCTTCTTGTGGCTCGATCCGGGCTCGTCGATTTGGGTAACGAGGCACTTCCTCATGTCAACGATCCGCCTGTGCATCTCGTAGCATGTGTACACGCTCTTGGCCGCGAACCTGAGGTGAGGTTCATCCAGTTGCCGCATCCAGGCCTTGTCCCAGGATACGGGACTTGTTCTCTGGGTATCCTGCTTCATCTTTTCGTAGTAGGGGTCGATGATGGCCAAGGCGAGTTCGACCAGGGAGTCTTGCTTCGTGCTGCCCCAGACCCTGTAGTGGTCACGGATTTCGACAAGGTTCTTGCAGGCCAAGCCCGTAACACTGAGCGCTTTTACATCATCTTTGGTATCCACCGTAGCGAACTTGTAGTCGGTGTTGTGGACAAACCTGTTGAAACGGTCGCAAGGCTCTGTGGCCATGCAATAGTGGTAGATGAGGACATGATGGTGCAGGCACAACTGGGTGACGACAACCTTCTGATCTATGCCGGGACGACCGACGGTGTACTGGAGGTCGATGCCGACCACCTTGTACTTGTCTCCAGCAAGCAACTGCTCAACGCTGTTGATGTAGTCTTCCACCACTGCCGGGTCGATGGTGTACACCACCGAGAGATCCATCTCCCTCGTGTGGGTCTCCACTCTATGCTCGCCGAACTCCATTGGAGCACCGCCAGACATCCCTTCTCTATGTGTCATCGTGGGTGTGCTTGTTGTATTGTGGGGCGCGATCGAAAGGTTGAAGAGACTAAAGTTATAATGGCCGCGGGAATTAAAGGGGAAGCCGGATGGCCAGGAATATCGGCAGGCCCTGATGGCAGTTCTAATTTGCAACGCGTAACTCCATCGTGCCGCACGTAACTGCATCGCGTGGCAATGCGCACGGTGCAACCGCATGCATATGGGGCCCCTGACGTGATCGTGTGCACGCCCAACCGCTAGCAGAGCGCGAAGGGACGCGAGCAGAGCGCTGCGCGGTCGCCTCACGGAAAAGTTGTCCACAAGCCGAGCGCGCCGACGGACGCGAGCAGAGCGCGCCAACGGACGCGACAGAGCGCGTCGCGGCGCCATACGGTGAGCACAGTGTGCTGCGGCGCCTAACGGCAAGCAGAGCTTGCCGAGGGACGCGAGCAGAGGACGGCACAGTGATACATGGCAAATAAGACAAACTGTGCGAGCGATGTCGGAGACATCAGGCACGAATCATATTAGAGTTGTGTGTGTGTGATACGTGGCAGAGAGTTGATCCATCAGAGCTGTTTGTGATGGATTAAGCCGTGTGTGTTGCGGGCAAACGCCTGCTGGTGTATAACCTTAAATTTAACCAAAAAAGTGTTAATGCATGTTACAAAAACTGTATAGCTGGAAACTATGTTCAAATATGACTCCAACGATATAATCTATGGCGACATGCATTCGTATTTTATTAGTTAAATCCTACTTATAAACTAGGACGGGGTATAGTAGGTAATTAAATCACAAACGTTTTTTTATTAACTGTATGTGTATGTGTCATCTCGTCCTCCTCTCGCACGCCTTGTCACCCCGCTGCCGCAGACGTCTTACAGCGCAAGCTTGCGCAGCGCGCGGGGGCATTCTTTTGGCAAAACGGTGGCGCCAATGAATCATCGGTGAGCCCGTTCCTGCGCAAGCTTCCCATCGGACTCGGTGAAATCCCCCAAAATCCCAATGCTTACCGGCCTGCTATAAAAACACTCACGGCCGGCGAGTCCTGCCTCGCATTTTCCCCTCCCTCCCTGTAGCTTATCTCGTCTGCTTCTCTCACAATCGCCAATGGCACCGGTCCGTCGTCGTTGCTCATCCACTCCGCCGTCATCAGAGGACAGCTCCAGCTGGGAGGCTACACCGCGGCAGCGGTGTAGTCCCCGGCGTAGTGTAGTGCACGTGGTGTCCCTGTTGGGTGTGCGCCGAACATCCAACACATGCTCCGCCACCGGTGCCCGTCGGCAGCCGTTGCCGACCGCCGTTGCCACAACACCACCATCGAAAGCCAGGGCCATCTCCCGCTTCGCCGCCGCGGCCCGAAGGCAGGAGGTGGCCGTCGTGGCCGCCACCCCACTGTCGGTCACCGTGGCCATCACTCGCTCCGCCACCACAGCCCCAAGGCGGGAGGTGGTGGTTGTCGGTGTCAAAACCGGCGGATCTCGGGTAGGGGGTCCCGAACTGTGCGTCTAGGATCGATGGTAATCAGAGACGGGGGACACGATGTTTACCCAGGTTCGGGCCCTCTCTATGGAGGTAATACCCTACTTCCTGCTTGATTGATCTTGATGAATATGAGTACTACAAGAGTTGATCTACCACGAGATCGTAATGGCTAAACCCTAGAAGCCTAGCCTATATGACTATGGTAATGAATATCCTTTCTGGACTAACCCCTCCGGTTTATATAGACACTGGGGGGAATCTAGGGTTACATAGAGTCGGTTACATAAGAAGGAATCTTCATAGTCGGTCACCAAGCTTGCCCTCCACGCCAAGTAGAGTCCAATCCGGACACGGGTACAGTCTTCGGCCTTCAAGTCTTCACAGCCCATCAGTCCGGCCCAATGGATAACAGACCGGACGCCCGAGGACCCCTTAGTCCAGGACTCCCTCAGTAGACCCCGAACCAGTTTCAATAGCGAGGTGTTCGGCACACAAATTGTCTTAGGCATTGCAAGGCGGGTTCCTCCTTTAATGATCTCCAAGTAATCTATTCGGCCATTGACCCCACGTTGCTCCCCTCGGCTTCTGCGTGTCAAATAACTTCGTCTTCCACTTGTCGGGCGAATGTGGAAGGTCAGGCCATTTTTGCGAATAACACCCCGTCCATGCAGGGAAGAGCGCCTATTTAAAGAGATTAGATCCTAGATCCATCCGGCACCACGCAGAGAAAATCCCCGGAGACTGCTAGGAGAAACAATTCCAACATGGCTAGCGTTCCCAGCTCCTCCTCCCGTTCCGGCTGTCGGGTGGTTGGTGCGACATATGCCAAGGGATGGCTTATCATTGTGGGAGCCAATAAAACGTCGCCGGTGCCCGGAAACGGGATGAGGCGAAGACATGCACGCCGGCGAATCTTACCCAGGTTCGGGGCTCTCCGAGGAGATAACACCCCTAGTCCTGCTCTGCGGGGTCTCCGCATGATCACTAGATCGATAAAGGGTAGCTACAATCGCTCCTAGAGCTGTTGAGATCAAGGGAGAAGAAGAACAAGGCTAGCTCTTGCTTCTCTCTATCTATGGTGTGTGTGCTATGCGTGGGTGCGAACCTAGAAGCCAACTATGCTCAGTGGCCAACCCTTTGCATGGGTGCTCCGAGGGGTTTATATAGGCCTACCCCCCGGGGGTACAATGGTAATCCGACTGGGATCTGGTCCCAGCCGTCAGTGTCTACGCTCGCCGGCTTCTCCGCCGGCTGCTGGGTCCCGCCGGCTGCTGGGTCCCGCCGGCTGCCGGCTACTTGGTCGACAGGCCGGTCCCACCGCCTAGGGTTTTGTCGGCGGCTGCTTACTGTAGCCGCGCCTCTGATGATGAGGGCTTTGTCGAGGTGAGCGTGGCTACAGTGGGCCGCCTCGGGGGCTATCACTGTAGCCTCACCTTGTCTTGTCTCCTTAATGGGGCTCCTGCTTCGAGGAAGGGAGTAGCCGGCTTCTGGAGGCCGGCTATACTCTTGGCCGACTAGGAAAAGCCGGGCTGCCCTCACGTATCTCTCTGGCTGAAGGGGCCCGCAGTCCTTGGGCCGTACAGGAGTGGGTCGTGGACGACGTCGAGGTTAGCGTGGCTATAGTGCCGAGCCGCCCGGGAGACGTCCCTCCCGTATGGCCTCCTGTAGCCATGCTCGCCTCGAGCTTCGGGGGTCATGGGCCGCACTGTGGCCACACCCGGTCACGTCGCCGTTATGGAGGGGTGGTTGTGATCTTGGCCAGGCCCTAGGAGTCGGCGTCCTTCCTGGTCGGCTTCTTGGAGTCGGCCACCCCGTAGTCGTCCTGGGGAGGAGTCGGTGAGGCTGGGTCGCCTTCCGGGAGTCGGCTTTAGTGGTAGCCAGCCGGGGAAGGCGGCCCAAATGCTTGGAGTGCTTGAAGGCCCAAAGGCCTGATAAATTTTCTGAAGAGCCAGGGGTAGTCGGTTAGGCTACCCGTGGCCATTTACTCCGACAGTAGTCCCCGAAGCTGATTGGGCTTCGAGGTGGAGTGGGGTTCGAGAAGCTCGATCAGCTTCCTATCGTGACAAGCCGGCAGCTGGGAGCCGGCCTTGGTCAGGCGCGCCGCCTTAGTCGAATTCTTCTGGAGTCGGGGGGCGGGAACCCGCAGGTACGTGCATCGGGCCGCGGGCCGGCTTCGGGCCGTTGGCATGCCACGTGGCCGGAAAGCCTGCCAGCCCACGCGCGCGACGGGATGTCGCCGCAGGGAGGGGGCCCGCCACGTCCGCGCCCTGGCCCATGCGCGGATCCTTTGTATCCCGAAACCGCCCGCACGCTCCGTGCGGCAGCTTCGGCTCGCACTTATGCGTAATAAATGCGAGACGTGGGGGGAGTGGGCGCAGTTAATCCCACGTCTCCCCCCCCCCCACGTCCGGCCTCTTCGGCCGCGTGAGGCTATAAGTAGGGGGAGGTGGAGGGTGGCAGTCCCTCGCACGCTCCTCCTACTTCCACCGTCTTCTTGCCTTGCTCGTTCTCGCGACAGCGCCTCGCCGTCGCGCACTTCCACCGCACGCTCCTCCGCCGCCGTGCTAGCTTTCGCTATGCCTCCCCACGTAGAGCAGCTTGGCGGGGATTGGGATGGCTCCATCGTCCATAACGACCACATCGACTTCCTCCGCGACACCCGGCGTCTGCCCAGCACGGACAAAGTGTAGGTCCGCCTCGCGCCGGAGAAGGAAGTCAGGCCGGCGCCGCGGGAGGGCGAGCGGGTGGTCTTCCGCTCGCACTTCCTGCGCGGCTTCGGCCTGCCAGTGAGCGCCTTCTTCCGCTCCTGGCTGGAATTCTATCAGCTCCAGCCGCACCACCTCACCCCCAACGCGGTGGTGCTGCTGTCGGCCTTCATCACCCTGTGCGAGGGCTATCTTGGCGTCCTCCCCACCCTCGAACTCTAGGGGGAGTTCTTCCAGTCGAAGCTGGGCACGCGCGTGGGGGCGTACCGGCTCAGACCGGCGCCTTCATCACATCGCGGAGATCAGGCGCCGACAACCCCTTCCCCATCATCACGCTGATCCAATCAGTGAAGAAGTGGCAGAAGTCATACCTCTACGTGCGAAGCATCGCTCCCCGGGGCGACTACCTCAACCTGCCGGCCTACGTAGCCGGCCCACCGGCGGGCAGGCTGCCCCAGTGGTCCTTCCGGGCCGTGACGCTGTCGCAGGGAGGAAACGCCGCCATCGCCCGCCTGCGGGTGATGGTCCAGTCGAAGGGCCTGACGGGGCCCGACCTCCTGGCCGCGTTCGTCATGCGCCGGGTCCTCCCGCTCCAGAGTCGGCCTCATCTGATCTGTCAGATGAGCGGCCAGCTCGATCGAAGCCGAATGTGTACCAAGGAGATGCCACAGCCCGACGCCGCCGACATGGTGAATTACCTCGCCAACTGCCAACTTTCCGAAGACTGGCAATTCGGCAAGGAGCCATACAGCCGCGCCAATCCTCCGCCTACGGTACGCTCCCCGCGTCTCTTTTTCTCTTTCTCTCTTAGCTTTGTCGCCGAGTTCCTCTGGGCCGGCACTAACTCAGTCGGCTTGCTCTTTTGACAGAGTCCTCTGCTCTGGCCGGCCGGCGGGGCAGACGTGGAGTGCCGCTTCGTCCCCGACCGGACCAAACACGACCAGGAGGACCCCGACCTGGGGGCGGTCCATATGGAGGATGCCGCCGAGCCGGCCGGCGGCCAAGCCGGCGGCGAAGCAGGCGGCTCCGGGTTCACCGCTACCTTCGACGACTGGCCGGACGAGGACGAAGCCGAAGCCGTCCCGCATCGCCAGCCGGCATCCGGACGCGGCGCGGGCTCCTCCGGCGCGCAGCCTGTTCGGGGTAGAGGCCAGAAACGTCGCGCCACCCAGGGCATGTTCGGTAGCCGGACGAAGAAGCCCAGGGGTGGGGCGGCAGCCATCAGGCGGGAAGAGGCGGCCGCGAAGGCGGCTCGCTTCCGCAAAGTGGTGAAGCAGCCGTAGACTGTGTCGGTGTAAGTTCTCTCTTTCTATGTACTGTCCTTCTTTCTTTCCTTTGGTGGTTCTTGAACCTTCGTCTTCTTTTTCAATGGTCAGAGCTCCGTTGTCGCTTTAGCGGGCGGCTGCCGGCTCCGTCGTCGAGTCGCCAGGGGGCTCCGGGAGCACCACCCGCCGCGTAGATCCCCGCGCCGCCCTCCTGGAGGCGACGGAAAGGAACGCACGGGAGGTGCGGGAGGAGCAGGAAGCGCGGGAGGCGGAGGCACGGAGGGCAGCCGCCACCCAGGCAGCTCGGGAGGAGGAGGCGGCGAAGGCGCTCGCCGAGGCCGCGGCCAAGGCCCAGGCAGAGGCCGAGGCTGAAGCGGCGGCAGGGGAGGCTTTGATGGTCACCCCCCTACGCACTATGGCGCCCGGGGACGTGGATCCCTCGCCAGGGGGAGCCAGCGGTTCCCAGCCGGCGCTGGGAGGAAGCGGCGACGACGTCGTCATCTTGGGGGAGGCGCCGGGGCCGACTCCTCCGACTAGGGCGACCCAAGGCCGTCAGCCTGAGCCTGCGCCGGCACAGTCGGCGGAGGGCGAGCCGTCCGCGGGGGCTGAGGTGGCGGTCCGGGTTCCGCCAAGCCGGCGTGCAGGGAAGGCCGCGTCTGAACCGCAGAAGGCTGCGTCGGAGCCACAGCCGGCCGTGGGCTCCAGCTCGTCGGCCCGAGACGCGGAGGCGGCCAGCGCTACCTCGGGGTGGACGCCGGGCGGAGGGACAGCCGTGGTGAACGTCGCTGCACAAGACGTCCGGACCTGGCTGCAAAGCCAACCCGCGGCGCTGAGGCAGTTTACCGACGAATTCCTCGCCACGCGGGCAGCCATCCGGGTTAGTATTCTCATCTTGTTCTTTCTTGATCTTGATTTATCTCGTGGGGGCGCGTCAGCGCACCCACTGGGTGTAGTCCCCGAGTTCCGAGTCGGCTGCTGAGCAGGCGGCTTGGAACTTCTTGGAGATTTTGTTTTTGCTGCTTTTGTTCTCACGTCGGTCTTCTGTCCGTCTTGCAGGACTACCACAACCTCCGAGCGGCCGCCTTCAACTCCCAGGCTCGGGAGCTGACTCAGAAGACCGCCGATCTCACTGAAAGCCGAGGTATGTGACTTGATGTTTATCTCATGTGGGGGCGCGTCAGCGCACCCACTGGGTGTAGTCCCCGAGATTCGGGCCGACTGCTGAGCAGTCGGCTCGGATCTTCCTTGATGATTTCTCATTGTTCTTCTTCTTCTTCTATCTCTGCAGCGGCCAACGCCAGTCTGAGGGCACAGCTGGGGGAGTCCCAGACTGCTCTTCGTGCCAAGGACGCGGAGCTCGCCGCCTTGGTGCACGAGCGCGACCGCCTGGTCAAGAAGTTGGCCGACCAGGAGGAAGGCCACCAGGCGGCGCTGAAGGCTGCGCAGGATCGCGAAGCCACCCTCCAGGCCGAGTTCGAGACGGAGGTGGCTGGCTGGGCAGAGGCCAGGCAGACTCTGGTCTCCGGCTATGGCCAGATCGACGATCTGGTTGACGGTAAGTCGTCTACCCCTTCGTCCTTTCTGGCCATCTGCCATTTTGACTTGTTTTTCTGATTTCGGTGTTTTTCTTTTCTTTTCTCCTTCGCGCAGAGTACTTCCCTGGCTACTCAACTGCCGCCAACCAGGCCATCGAAGCCCGTCGCCAGGCGAAGAGGCAAGCCGGCTTCGAGATCTCGCCAACCGCCGGCCGCTCGCTGGAAGAACAGCTCCTGGCGATCCAGGCTCGCATCCAGCCGGCTCACAGGCTGCTTCGCCGGCTTCAGCGCGCAGGATCGCAGGTCTTGGCCGCCCTCTGGCCCGGCCAAGTGGTCCCTCGCACCCCCAGTCGGACCGCCGACTGGCTGGAGGTGGCAGTCGGCCGCTTCGAGGCTTGGAAGGCGTCAGCAGCTCGCTCCGGCGCCAGGCGGGCGCTGGAGTTCGTCAAGGCCTGGTATCCCGGCCTGAACCTGGACCAGCTGGCTACCTGGCGGCAGCAAGCCGACAGGGAGCTGGAGCCGGCGCGGCCGGCCATCATTCGGCGGGCTTCAGCGATCGCCGACTACACCGACACCAATGTCTTCGCCCCCGAGGTGGACGACAACGGAGTCGCCCAGCCGGAAGATTGGTTCGGGCTGGACCCGGCGTACGGCGAGGACTCGGCGGAGGAGATCGACTCCAGCGACGAGGGCGAAGAGGAGGAGGAGGGTGAAGACGCCGAGCCGGCTGGTGGAGTAGCCGGCCAGCCTGACCGCGCCTCCAGCACTACGTCGCGTGCGAGTGCGTCTCCTGCCGCCGGAGGTGGTCAAGCCGGGGCCAGCTAGGCGACCACTCCTTCAGCCGGCGAGGCCGCCTTCCCCGACCAGCTCGGCCCTCGTGTCACGCCTTAGTCTTCTTTCTTTTATTTTCCTGTCTTGTTACTTTTGAACAATGTTTGGTTAAGTCTGCACAATTCCACCCACTGGGTTTATTCAAACTTAAGTCTGTTGCCGGCCTGTGGGCGGCTTTATGTATATAAGTTATGCAATCGGTCTTTCCTTGCACTTTCGCTTTTTGTCCTTTTGCTTTTTTCCTTTGCCGCCCTCCCTTGGTTGCCGCCTCCCCAGTCAAACAGTTGCTCTGCAATCTGTAGCCGGGGGGTGCCTGGCCGATTGGGGAGGGGGAAGTACTTTTTGCTCTGCCGGACTTAAGCTAAGTTTTTTAGGAAGCCGGCCAGCCGGCTGCTTTGACAGCCGGCAGGCATATATGGAGGCCGTCCCTTTGCTATATAGGTTAGTTGTTCCTTAGCCGTTTTTCGTGTGGGCGTCCTTTCTGTCTTTCCTCTTGCTAGTCGGACAGTCAGTTCTTTGAGCTGTGACTTTCAACAAGGGAGGACTCGGGAGCCGGCGCACTACTTTGCTGACTTTAGGAAGGACTTTCGATATAGCTCAAGGCGGCCAGTCCCCGGGCCGACAAGTCGGACCCGGTGCCGGACAAGAATTCAAAATGTAATAATACATTCATGGATATGATACTCGTCATTCATAGATAAATAAAAGGCAGTCCCCGAGTACTATTCGGGGGGCCTGTTGGTTTGTACTTAATACAAAAGGGGTAGCGTGATACATACTGCTTTTCAGCTGTAAAATCATCTTAGGAGGTTTGCGTTCCATGGTCGCTCCGACTCCTTGCCGGAGTCGTCTCTCTTGCGTGATCTTGGCTTTTGCGCGTCGATCAAGTAGTAGGAGTCGTTGCCGAGTGCCTTGCTGACGACGAAAGGGCCTTCCCAAGGGGCCGAGAGCTTGTGCTGGCCGGCTGTTTGCTGGATCAGCCGGAGCACAAGGTCGCCCTCTTGGAAGGATCTTGGCTTGACCTTGCGGTTGTAGTAGCGGCGCAGGCCTTGCTGGTAGATGGCGGACCGGCTGAGGGCTAACAGCCGGCCTTCTTCTAGTAGGTCGACGCCGTCTTCTCTTGCTTCTTTGGCTTCCTCCTCCGTGTACATGGTGATCCGAGGCGAGTCGAACTCGATGTCTGTTGGGATGACGGCCTCGGCACCGTACACAAGGAAGAATGGAGTGAAGCCGGTTGACTTGTTGGGTGTAGTGCGCAGACTCCAGAGGACAGCCGACAGCTCCTCGAGCCAGCAGCCGGCCGATCGCTCCAGTGGTACAACCAGTCGGGGCTTGATGCCGGAGAGGATAAGTCCATTTGCTCGCTCGACCTGGCCGTTCGACTGCAGGTGGGCAACGGACGCTAAGTCCAGTTGGATGCCCTGCGTCGCGCAGAAACGTGCCAGTGCACCTTTGGCGAAGTTCATGCCGTTGTTGGTGATGATGCTGTGCGGCACGCTGTACCGAGTGGTGATGTCGGTGATGAATGTCACGGCAGTCGGCCCGTTCAGCTTCTTGATGGGCTTGGCTTCGATCCACTTTGTGAACTTGTCCACCGCAACGAGTAGGTGTGTCATGCCACCGCGGGCTGTCTTGAAAGGGCCCACCATGTCTAGTCCCCAGACGGCAAAAGGCCAGGTGAGGGGAATGGTCTTGAGGGTAGAAGCCGGCAGGTGTTGTTTGGAACTGAAGACTTGACATCCACTGCAGCTCTTGACTATTTCTTTAGCATCCTCCAAGGCAGTCGGCCAGAAGAACCCGTGGCGGAAAGCCTTGGCCACGAGGGATCTTGAGGCGGCGTGATGGCCGCATTCGCCTTGGTGGATGTCTTTGAGGATTGCCACTCCTTTTTCTGGCTCAACGCAACGCTGGAAGACTCCAGTGACGCTGCGCTTCACGAGCTCCCTATTGATTATTGTGTATGCTGTAGCTCGTCGTTGCACTAGTCTTGCTGCGATCTCATCAGCCGGCAGCTCTCTGCTGACTAGGAACTTGACGATGGGCTGGGCCCATGAGGGAGCTGTGACTTCTTCTGCTGTTAATGTGGCCACCATGACTCGGGTGGGTGGGTTGGGTGTTGTATTGGAGTCGACCACCGCTTTTTGTGTCGTTGTAGTCCCCGGGCCGACTGCTGCAGTCCCCGGGCCGGGTTCTGAAGTCCCTGGGCCGGGTGCGACTACGTCAGTCCCCGGGGCAGTCGTCGAAGTCCCCGTGCCGCCTGCGGGGTTTCTTGAGCCGGATCCGGCTGTTTCTGGCGCAGGCGGTATGAAGATGGAATCCGACTCTGGAGACGGCTTGATGGACGGCTTGAGGAGGCGCTGGAGGGAGACGCCAGTCGGTATGGCTTGTCGGGTGGAGCCGATCCGTGCTAGGGCATCTGCTTGGTCGTTGTCGGCCCTTGGCACGTGAAGGAACTCGCACCCTTCGAAGTATCCGCTTATCTGCTGGACGAGGAAACGGTAGCTCGCCATGTTCGCGTCCTTGGCGTCCCAGTCGCCAGATGATTGCTGGACCACCAGGTCTGAGTCGCCGTAGCATAGGATCCGGCGTATGCCGAGTTCTTTGGCTAGCCGGAGCCCATGTACGAGCGCCTCGTACTCGGCCACGTTGTTGGAGGCGGCGAAGTGGGTCTGCAGCGAGTACTTGAGCTTGTCGCCTTTGGGAGAGGTGAGGACGATGCCGGCTCCCAAGCCGGTGCGCATCTTGGACCCGTCGAAGTGCATCCGCCAATGGGTAGAGTCGGGAGCCGGTGGTAAGTACTGGGTCTCGGCCCAGTCGACGAGGAAGTCGGCCAACGCTTGCGACTTGATGGCGGTGCGGGGTTGATAGAAAATCGTGTAGGGCGCCAAGGCAATGGCCCATTTAGCCACCCGGCCGGATGCATCCCTGCTGCCTATGATCTCGGCGAGCGGGGCAGTGCACACGACCGTGATGGGGTGCTCTTGAAAGTAGGGCTTCAATTTCTTGGCAGCAAAGTACACCCCATAGCACATCTTCTAGTAGTGCGGGTAGTTTTGCTTTGAGCTGGACAGTACTTCGCTGAGATAGTAGACCGGCCTCTGGACCAGCTGGGCTCGGCCTTCCTCCGGGCGCTGGACCACAACAACAGTGCTGACGACTCGGCTTGTCGCAGCGACGTAGAGGAGCATGGGCTCCTTCTCAGTCGGCACAGCCAGGACAGGCGGAGTGGTCAACATTTTCTTCAACTCATGGAAGGCTTGGTCGGCTTGATCATTCCACTCAAAGTGAGTGGACTTCTTCATGAGTCGGTACAGGGGGAGAGCCTTCTCTCCTAGTCGGCTGATAAAACGGTTCAGGGAGGCTAAGCAGCCAGTGAACTTCTGCACATCTCGCAGCTTGGTGGGAATCTCCATCCTCTCGATGGCTTTGATCTTGACAGGGTTGCACTCAATGCCGCGTTCGGAGACCAGGAAGCCTAGCAGCTGGCCGGCTGGCACTCCGAACACGCACTTCTCGGGGTTGAGCTTGATCTGGAATCGGCGCAAGTTGGCAAATGTTTCCTTCAGGTCTTCCAGCAAGGTACCGCGCTTCTCTGTCTTCACCACAATGTCGTCTATGTAGACATGGGCATTTCTGCCGAGTTGTTTCAAGAGACATTTATACATGCAACGCTGAAAAGTGGCACCGGCGTTTCTCAAGCCGAATGTCATTGTCAGGTAGCAGAAAGCTCCAAAGGGTGTGATGAAGGCAGTCTTCAGGCGGTCAGCCGGGTCCAACTTGATCTGATGATACCCTGAGTATGCATCCAAAAAACTTAACAGCTCGCATCCGGCTGTGGAGTCTCTCACTTGGTCAATCCGTGGCAAAGCAAACGGATCCTTTGGGCAGGCCTTGTTCAAACTTGTGTAGTCTATACACATGCGCCACTTGTTATTCTTCTTCAAAACCAGAAATGGATTGGCAAGCCATTCTGGAAAGAACACTTCCATGATGAAGCCGGCTGCAAGGAGCCGGGCTATCTCTTCTCCCACGATTCTTCGCTTCTCTTCTGATAGTCGGCGGAGGGGTTGCTTGACCGGCTTCGCATCAGCTCGGACATGTAATTTGTGCTCGGCGAAATCCTTCGGGACACCCGGCATGTCCTTTGGGGACCATGCAAAGATGTCTCGATTCTCACGGAGGAAGTCGGCGAGCTCGCCTTCCTATTTACTGTCCAAGTTCGCCCCAATCACGGCGAACCTCTCCGGGTGCTCCGGGTCTAGAGGTATCTTCTTCGTCTCTTTGGCAGGCTGGAAGGAGCCCTGCGCATCACAGTCCTTGGGGTTGGGGGACAGGTCCGGCTGCTTGCCGGCCATGGCCACAACCCGTTCCAACGTTTTCTTCTCTTCTGCCACCACGAGGGACTCGGCCAGCCGGCTGCTGGCCATGGCACACTCGATGGACTTCTTGTAGTCGCCGGCTACCGTGATGATCCCCTTCGAGCTCGGCATCTTCATCTTCAGATAGGCATAGTGGGGCACAGCCATGAATTTGGCCAAGGCAGGTCGGCCAAGTAGTGCATGATAGGGGCTCTCCAAATCCACCACCTCGAACCATATCGCTTCCCGGCGAAAGTGATCTTTGTCTCCGAAGAGAACATCCATTTTGATCTTGCCGATTGGAGAGCAAGATAGGCCGGGTACGATACCATGGAAGACGGTGCGGCTCGGCATGAGCTGCTTCACTTTGATGTTCAGCTTGTCCATGGTATCGCGGTACAGTATGTTGATACTGCTTCCGCCGTCTATCAGGACGCGGGAAAATCTGGCAGCTCGCCTCTCCGTCGCAAGGGTGACGTCCAGGACCATAGCATAGGAGCCAGGCGAAGGCATCACCTCTGGGTGGTCGGCCTGGCTCCAGCTGATGGGCTTTTCCGACCAGTGCATGAACTCGGCGGTGCTAGAGGCGACTGCGTTTACTTCTTGGTGCTGTCGGCGTCGGCTGCGCTTGTCGTCGACTTGACTTGTGAAGACGACGTCGGCGTCGTGCGCTTCGGGGAACTCGTCTTGGATGGCGCCGACTGCCGGCCGGGCCGCCGGCTGCTGGGGAGCTGGAGGCGGCGGGCCGGGAGGCGGAGGCGGCACCATCCCTTCGCCCTTGGTGATGCGGGTGAGCCAGTGGCATTTCCGTGTCATATGGTTGGACGGCTTCGCGCCGCTGTGGAACTTGCAGGGAGCATCGAGTGCTTGCTCGTAGGAGAAAGACGGCTGCCAAGGCGGCCGGCCACCCTTCTTCTTGGGAGCGGGCCGCTCTTCGGGCTGCTCGTCTTCAATGGTGGCCACCTGCCGACTGGAGGAAGTCGGCATGGGGCCCTTGCGCTTGTGGTCGCTCTGGTAGGGGCGCCGGTTAGGGTCGCCAGCCGGCGTCTTGGGAGCCGGAGCAACTACTTTCCCCGAGGCGTCTACTCGGAGCTCGGTCTTCATGGAGGAGTCGGCAATGGCGTACTTGTCGGCGGTGATTAGCAACTCATCGAGGGTAGCCGGCTCGTCGCAGAGGAGTCGGTGCTTGAGGAGGGTGCCCTCTCGGCACCAGGCGGTGAAGTATTCGATGGCCTGGACCTCGTGCACTCCCTCGCAGGAGTTACGGAGCTCGGCCCATCGCGTGAGGTAGTCGCGGGTCGACTCGTTGGGCCCCTGGACGCAGAGGGAGAGCTGGCGAGGCTTGGGAGGCCGCTTGTAGGTGCTGGTGAAGTTGCGGACGAAAACTTCGGTGAAGTCCAGCCAGCTGTTCATGCTGTAGGGCTTGAGGCTGTTGAGCCACGTGCGCGCCGTGCCTTGCAGCATCAAGGGGACGTACTTCACGGCGACGCGCCGATTGTCGTTGGCGATGCTGACGGCTGTGGGGTAGTCGATGAGCCAATCTTCCGGCTTCACTGAGCCGTTGTACTTGGGTGTGTCTCTGGGGAGCGAGAACCCCTTGGGGAAGGGCTCGTCGCGGATGCGGGGGCCAAAGCATGGCGGGCCGACATCGTCTTCTTCTTCTAGCGCCAAGGATTGAGCAAGGCGGTCGATCCTGTGGCGGGCGTCGTTCTCGCCGACTCCTTCTCGGCGACCAAGTCGGTCGCCAAGAGTCGGATGCGTGACAGGCGGCGGAGTGAGGCGTCTTTCTCTTTGAGGCGGGGAGGAGGCAGGTTTCCCTGGTGCTCTACAGCTTGAGGGCGGCCATCCGCGTCGCGCTCGATGGTAATGCGAGTCCGGCTGCGGCTGGCAGCCGGCTCCTTGTCTTTCTTCTGGCGCGCGCCGCTCGCGGTCGGCGAGCGGGACGTCGCGGCGTGCTCCCGGCGCGGGGGATGGCTATCAGCTCGGGCGCCGGCTTCGTGTCGTTCTGCAGCCGCGTCGATAAGCTGCTGGATCCGTCTTGTCATGTAGGGTAGCTCGTCGGCTCCCAGCCCATTGAGCTCCTCTGCAGCCGCCTGAGCGGCTCGCAGATTCTGGAGCGGGGTGGCATAGACGGGGCGATCTGCGCCCAGCATGCTGGCAACGGCTGCGCCGCGCTTCTGGACGAAGCCGGCTCGGCTCGGGCCGCTAGGCGGCGGCGTCCCGAAGGCGGCGCGGTCGACTTCGCGCTGGTGGGCCTCGGTGAGGCGTCTCATCGAGGCTATCTTCTTGCCCTCCGCGATGAGGGCAAGGCGGCGTGCTTCCAGGGTCTCGGCGTCGGCGTCGGCTGGGATGGGGACGGAGAGGTCGTGCATCGCCGCTTGCTGAGCGTCGCGGGCGTTCTCGCCTGAGTTGGAGACGTGGCTGATGACCAACACTTCAGTGACAGCGCTGATGCCGCTGTCTGCTCGAGGGAGGGGGTCGTCGAAGACCACCACGTCGGAGGGGTAGGCGTTGAGCGACGCGGTGTCGGAGTCGATGATCATCGGGTCGGTGGAGCCGACCGACTCCATGTCCGCAGCGGGCTCGCTGGAGACGTGAAGTTGGTCGAGGAGGCTGACGAGGCGGCTCTCGGGGTAGTCGGTGCCTGCGTCGGACGCAGGCTCATCGGAGATGCGAGTCTCGCCGAGCAGATCGGCGAGGCGGCTCGCTGCGCAGGCGTCGTCGACGCCTTGCAGCGCGTCGGGGCAAACGCCATCGGGCGCAGCAGGCTGGCTGCGCTCGTGGGGAAGGAAGAGGGTTCCCGTCCAGAACAGGTCTCCGGACGACGGTGCACCTGGCCCCACGGTGGGCGCCAAATGTCGGGTGGTTGGTGCGACATATGCCAAGGGATGGCTTATCATTGTGGGAGCCAATAAAACGTCGCCGGTGCCCGGAAACGGGATGAGGCGAAGACATGCACGCCGGCGAATCTTACCCAGGTTCGGGGCTCTCCGAGGAGATAACACCCCTAGTCCTGCTCTGCAGGGTCTCCGCATGATCACTAGATTGATAAAGGGTAGCTACAATCGCTCCTAGAGCTGTTGAGATCAAGGGAGAAGAAGAACAAGGCTAGCTCTTGCTTCTCTCTATCTATGGTGTGTGTGCTATGCGTGGGTGCGAACCTAGAAGCCAACTATGCTCAGTGGCCAACCCTTTGCATGGGTGCTCTGGGGGGTTTATATAGGCCTACCCCCCGGGGGTACAATGGTAATCCGACTGGGATCTGGTCCCAGCCGTCAGTGTCTACGCTCGCCGGCTTCTCCGCCGGCTGGTGGGTCCCACCGGCTGCCGGCTACTTGGTCGACAGGCCGGTCCCACCGCCTAGGGTTTTGTCGGCGGCTGCTTACTGTAGCCGCGCCTCTGATGATGAGGGCTTTGTCGAGGTGAGCGTGGCTACAGTGGGCCGCCTCGGGGGCTATCACTGTAGCCTCACCTCGTCTTGTCTCCTTAATGGGGCTCCTGCTTCGAGGAAGGGAGTAGCCGGCTTCTGGAGGCCGGCTATACTCTTGGCCGACTAGGAAAAGCCGGGCCGCCCTCACGCATCTCTCTGGCTAAAGGGGCCCGCAGTCCTTGGGCCGTACAGGAGTGGGTCGTGGACGACGTCGAGGCTAGCGTGGCTACAGTGCCGAGCCGCACGGGAGACGTCCCTCCCGTACGGCCTCCTGTAGCCAAGCCCGCCTCGGGCTTCGGGGGTCATGGGCCGCACTGTGGCCACACCCGGTCACGTCGCCGTTATGGAGGGGTGGTTGTGATCTTGGCCGGCCCCTAGGAGTCGGCGTCCTTCCTGGTCGGCTTCTTGGAGTCGGCCACCCCGTAGTCGTCCTGGGGAGGAGTCGGTGAGGCTGGGTCGCCTTCTGGGAGTCGGCTTTAGTGGTAGCCGGCCGGGGAAGGCGGCCCAAATGCTTGGAGTGCTTGAAGGCCCAAAGGCCTGATAAATTTTCTGAAGAGCCAGGGGTAGTCGGTTAGGCTACCCGTGGCCATTTACTCCGACACCGGCCCAGAGAAAGGCGAGTGGGAGGGGTGTTCTGTGCCCCATAGTCAATTAGCGAAGCTGC